>NC_051073.1:59879378-59934378 GCF_004664715.2 Peromyscus leucopus
GGGGGGAGGGAATTAGGCTAGTTTTACATTTAGATATCAATGAAACCAGAAGAAAGACGAAGTAAAGGAAACATGCAATAATGCCCTGGTTGTCTTGGATCTTGCTCTGTAGACCAGGCTGGCCTCAAATTCAGAGATCCTCCTGCCCCTGCCTCCTGAGTGCTGTAATTAAAGGCATATGCCACCACTGCCTGGCTTGGATGCTAAATGTTCATATCAGTTGTCCAGAATTGGGAACTCCAGGGGACTCCATCTCCATTGAGAAGCACACTTTTACCTTTTTGTAGTCCTATTTGAGCAACTTGAAAGTTTAATTAGCTTTCTTAAAAAAAAAAAAAGATTTATTTATTTATTATGTATACAGTGTTCTGCCTGTGCGCCAGATCTCATTACAGATAGTTGTGAGCCACTATGTGGGTGCTGGGAATTGAACTCAGGACCTCTGGAAGAGCAGCCAGTGCTCTTAATCACTGAGCCATCTCTCCAGCCCTTAATTAGCTTTCTAACCAAACAAATTTCTGCATTTTCGTTCTGAACTAGTGGGTTTTGATTGAGTTGACTATTTTTAAAAAACTGTTTGGGCCAGGGGTCGTGGCACATGCCTTTAATCCCAGCACTCAAGAGACAGAAGTAGGTGGATCTCTAAATTTGAGGCCAGCCTGGTCTACAGAGTGAGTTCCAGGACAGCCAAGGCTACACAGCAAAATCCTCTCATAGGAGGAATAAAAAAACTGTTTGGATTTTAATTGTGATGTCTAAGTTATAGCAACAAACATTTGCTTTTGAAAATACAGACATTATCTCTACTCCAGTGGATAAGCTCAATAAAGGTAATATCTCAAAAAGTCTTGCCTGGCCATGGTGGTGCACCTTTAATCACAGCACTTGGGAGGCAGAGGCA
This sequence comes from Peromyscus leucopus, assembly GCF_004664715.2. NCBI lineage: Eukaryota > Metazoa > Chordata > Mammalia > Rodentia > Cricetidae > Peromyscus > Peromyscus leucopus. The sequence goes on from NC_051073.1 coordinate 59,880,280, forward strand.
GGTGGATCTCCGTGAGTTCAAGGCCAGCCTAGTCTGCAGAGTGAGTTCCAGAACAGCCAAGACTATTCAAACAGAGAAATCCTGTCTTGAAAAAAGAAACAAACAAATAAACAAATTTTTAAAAAAGAAAATATTGATATGTGATATGTGATGAATTGCTACCAATCCACGAAAATAGCTTAATGATTATAGGAATTTATTGGAGGGTTAATTCACAATACAAGGAACTCACGATACAGGGGATAGGGATTGTAGCTGGGTCCTGGGAAGTGAGGCACAATCCAACGCTGTTCTCCAGAGAGCTTGGCCCTGGTCGGTCTCAGCATCCAGCATCCACCAGGAAGAAGAAAAAAAGGGCAGGCGACTACTACGTGCATCTCTGGTCTTAAGGATCCCCACGGCCAGCCATGTCCCAGGGGCCAGGTACCTAATAGCTACCTGCTACTTCGCCAAGGACATGGCTTCAAGGTATGGCACAAACAGCCACCCACTACATCTTGACTTCTGAGTCTATCTTTTTAACCCCCATATATGTGCCTTCAACTTGCCAGTGAGTTTTTTTGTTGTTGTTGTTTTGGGGTTTTTTGTTGTTGTTGTTGTTGTTGTTTGTTAGTTTGTTTTCGAGACAGGTTTTCTCTGTGTAGCTTTGCAACTTTCCTGGAACTTGCTTTTGTAGCCCAGGCTGGCCTCGAACTCACAGAGATCCGCCTGCCTCTGCCTCCCCAGGGCTGGGATTAAAGGCATGCACCACCACTGCCCGGCTGCCAGTAAGTTTTAACAGTGAGGGATTTTGTTTTTACGATGATGGTCTGTATTTCTGAGTAGGCTTTGCTTTGTATGAATCTAATACAAAACAACGGATCAGAGTAACTTTCGATTCTGTGATTCCGAGTCAAAGATTAACATAATATAAATTTGAGAAGTTGATGTCACCAGCCTTGACACAAAGATATATTGATTATCTCCTAGAAGGTCCAAGTTCAACCACCAGCCAGGCTGTGCAGATCCACCCCCTATTTCTCTATAATTGTCCCTGACCCCACTCTTAGCTCTCCCGCCCCTCTCCTGTTCTCCCCTTTCCTGGCAATCGCCAAATGGCAGGAGATGCAGACTCTCCATTCTGTCTACAGATGATATGCCTGTTGCTCAATTCAGGCTGCAGATAAGTGTTTAAAATGCAGACACCCGGTACCAGCTAGCCCTAGACATCCTTATCTCAACTGGTCAAGTGTGTGGTGTAGGACACAGCAGCTTTTGAAAGCTTTCCAAGGGATTCTGTTATGCAGCTATCGCGGAAAAATCACTGTTTTGAGTGTTTCTTCAGAATTCCACTGTCTGACCTTGAGATTTGCCTGTTTGGATGGCGCATGTTCAAGGCTAATGGAAAGCGAACCCTACTGAGAAATATGGATGCTTTCTGATTATGAGTCGCTGGAAACAGTCTTTGCTTTTGTTGTAGCTAATGAGATTGCAGCCAGGGCGTAGCCAGCTGCTTTCTCTATGCTCTCTAAGGAGCAGAGTCCTTGGACTACCTTGGAATGTGGGCTCAGGACCTTGTCCTGAGATCAGCAGGTTGAGCAATTGAATCTTATCTTTGTAGCCAGGGTTGATCTGACTCATACAAATCAAACTCAAGAGACTTACTTTGTGAAGGTGGAATTGTAATTACTTAAGTTTCAGTGAGAAAGATAATTGTCATGGTTACTGATGATTATGAGTGCTGCAACCGAGTTTTTATGAGGGTGCTTGGCGAACATAATCAGACCAGAAAAAAAAATCAGATGGCATAACATAATAGTCAATTTATTTCTCACTGTAGGAGGAGGCTTCGTTGGTTCAGCAGACCAACTTTAAGCCAGCTCTGGCAGGGTTCAAATGCCACCTGACTGCTAAGCAATCACTGGCCAACATTCTTCAAACAGTTCAAGGTCCTCATCTATAAAAATATGTAGGGATGTTATCGAGATTGGTGTGGGATTAAAATAATTAATATAGGGCACTTAGCCCCTGACACATAGTAAAGGCTTAAAGATGACGGCTATTATTATCTACCTATGATGGCCCACTTCATACTCTACTCAGATATCACTGCAGTACAATTGAGATACTTATTGCAGACCGCCACTGAAAATGTTCATTATTTTCGTATTGTAGATGATGGGTGTGTATAGGCGGGCATGTGGAGGTCGGAGGACAGCCTTGTGGTGTTGCCTCTCTCCTTCCACCTCTACGTGGGTTCCAGAGATCAAACTGATCAAATCGGGCATGTGAAACAAGTACTGTGTGTTCTGAGCCATCTGCTACTCCACTCCTAAATTTTTCTGGTTAATTCTTTGAGAATGTCATATAATATATTTTGTATATATTAGTATTGTATATAATATATACAATATTGTGTATATAATATACAATATATTCACTCCTATTCCAACACCCCTCAGACCCATCCCACCTCACTAACCACCTAACTTCAAGATGTGTTTTTTTTTTTTTTTTTTTTTTAGAAATTCAATGGAGAACTGGAGAGACAGCACAGTGTTAAAGAGGATTTGCTCCTCTTCCAGGGGACCTGGGGTTGATTCCCAGCACCTACACAGTGGCTCAGAACCAGTTGTAACTATATATAGTTCTAGGGGAATCTAGCACCCTCTTCTGGTCTCACATAATGCACAGACATTCGTGTAAGAAAAGCATCCATACATATTAATAAATAGATTAATTAAAACGAATAAAATATATATATATATATATATATATATATATATATATAAACTACATCAGGATTCTATCTCACACTAATCAGAATGTTGATCTTCAGGAAAACAAAAAGAAGCCAGGTGTGGTGGTGCACACCTTTGATCCTATCGCTCGGGAGGATCTCAAAATCTCTGAGTTGGAACCAGCCTGGTCTACAGAGCGAGTTCCAGGACAGCCAGGGCTGCACAGAGAAACCCTGTCTCAAAAAGCCAAAGCAAAAACAAAAATAGGGTGTGGTAACACATGCCTTTAATTCTAGCACTCGGGAGGCAGAGGCAGGCGGATCTTTATTGAGTTCCAGGCCATCCTGGTTTACACAGTAAGTTCTAGGACAGCCAGGGCTATGTAGAGAGACCCTATCTCCCCAACCCCAAAAAAACAAAACAATAAGTAAATAAACAAAAAATGCTGATGAAGATACAGAGAACATAAGTTACTAGCCAGTATAGAGGTTTAAACTGAACTACCATGTGATCCAGGTATATCACTTCTGGGAATATGCCCCAAAGAATCAAAATCAGCTCACAGTACAGAGGTCTGCACACTCCTGTTCATCACTGCACTATTCATAATAGCTGAGTTATATTCAGCCTAGTTCACTGCACTATCCCTAATAGCTGAGTTATAGTCAGTCTAGTTCACTGCACTATTCATAATAGCTGAGTTATAGTCAGCCTAGTTCACTGCACTATCCCTAATAGCTGTTATAGAGTCAGCCTAGTTCACTGCACTATTCATAATAGCCAGATTATAGAGTCAGTCTAGGTGCCCATAAAGAATGAATGGGTAAAGGAATGTGGTGCATGTAGTGCATGCACACAACTAAGCTTTATTTAGCTATAGAGAGAAATGAAATCACATTGCTTGCAAGAAAGTGGCAGGAACTGGTGATCATCGTGTCAAGCTAAATAAGTCAGAAGCAGACAAATGAGTATTACATGTCTTCTCTTATATAAGGAATTTAGGGTGGGGAAGGGGATTGCCTGTGTGTAAAAAGGAAAAGGGGGAGGATTGATAAAAGAAGATAATAGAGGTAGTAAATATGATAAATGTGTTGTATGTGTCTATAAAAGTATCACAGTGGAAACCATACTCTATACAATTAACATGCTGATAATAGTAATGTTAAGTTAAAATAAACTCTAGTGCTGGGTGTGGTGGCACATACCTTTGATCCCAATCAGGGTGACACAAAGAAACCATATCTTGAAAAACCTAGCAAAAGAGAGTAAAAGAATAGGCAGAAATATGAACTAGAAATTAATGAAGTAGCTATGTAGTTTTTGTTGCTGTTTGAGACAGGATCTCACTGTGTAGCCTGGGCTGGCCTAGAACTTATAGAGACCCACTGCCTCTGCCTTCTAAGTGCTGGGATTAAAGGCGTGTGCTACAGAGCCAGCTGAACCAGAAAAATTTGTTTGTTTGCTGTTTCAAGACAGGGTTTCTCTGTGTAGTCCTGGCTATCCTGGAACTCACTCTGTAGACCAGGATGGCCTCGAACTCACAGAGATCCGCCTGCCTCTGCCTCCCGAGTGCTGGGGCCACCACCTGGCTTAGTTATTCTTAACATTGAAGTTGGAAGTGTCGTCTTCCCAGAGGTCATCAGACATAATCCAAAGGATCACAGGAGACAATTTGTGAATGAACTTGCCCATGGAGACAGGAAAGAATAATAGTTAAAAAATATTTACACTAAAACTTTTCTTCTTTTTATCCCCTAGTGACTATAAAATATGTGGAGACATGATTTTTTTTTTTTGCTCAAAAATGTGTTGAGGAAAAATTATCAACAGAATTTTCATGATATTTAAAATGGACCTGTCACATGAAATTTTGTGTAACTCTGCTCTGTCACCCTTTCTCAGTTTCATCACTAATATGATTGAAAAAACAGCCCCCTTATTATTTCAAAAGAAAAAAATTGTAAAATGTGAATTTTAGTGATGTCCTTCAGGTGGCTTTGGTTGAACAAGGAGTTAAACCCATGGCTCTGCTGTTAGCCAATCCCATAATAGTGTTTGACCATGACAGCTCTTACAAAGGAAAACATTTAATTGGGGCTGGCTTACAGTTCAGATGTTCAGTCCATTATCATCATGGTGGGACATGGTGGTGTGCAGGCAGACATGGTGCTGGAGAGGTAGCTGAGAATTCCGAATCAAGATCAGCAGGCAGCAAGAAGGGAGAGTGACGCTGGGCCTGGCTTGAGCTTCTGAAACTTCAACACCCACCCCAGTGACACACTTCCTCCAACAAGGCCACGCCTCCTAGCAGCCCACTCCTGGGGAGCCTATAGGGGCCATTTTCATTCAAACCACCACAGTGCCTACCAGCCAAAGGAGGCTGAAGGTTGTATTTGCCCCTCCCTCACCCATCTGCAAACCCACTCTTTGCTCAGCACATCTGATGGAGAAGACCACAAATACTGGGCTCCAAAAGATGAGAAATATCCTAACGGTAGTCACAAAAAGGTATTCAATTTTCCTCACTCCCAGGATAATAAGATGAATATTCGTGATGCTAAAGTAGAATAGGTCTTTTGGGTTGCACAGGTCTTTCCCTGCATTAGTTGTTGACTAGAGGGGCTTCCTACCTCTCCACCCAGCTTCCCACGAGCAATGCCTACAAAATAAATGAAGTCTTAGCATTGAGACTCATCAAGAACATTCTTAGATTGAACCCCAATAGTTCAGCTAAGACTCTGAGGTAAGAGGGAACCTTGCGGTGTTCTTGTTACTACTGAATAGATGAGGAACTGGAGTAATATTTCCACTTAACACGGTGGCCATTTACTGTTTCCATTTCTAGGTATTTTTAGATGCATTCACTAGATGGTCAAGTGGAAATCCCAAAGAGGTTGTTTTTTTATAGTTGGTATTTATGTTTCGTCTGCTTTAGCTCTTCTGTACACGATGCTGAACAAGAAATGAAACTCAATCCGTTTTTCTTGTTTTTCCCTAAGATGTTTGACCACCACCATTGATGTAACACTTCTGAACACACACCCCCAGCCTGGAGCTCTTGTTTACTTCTACACTAACACACTGTGCGTATTGTAAAACATTGGATTTTAAAGGGTAAGATAAAACACAAATAGAAGTTTTAATACTCTCTCAACTGCAAAACAATGGATGGATGGATAGGTAGGGAGGTAGGTAGGTAGGTAGGTAGATGAATTTCTAATTGGTCTTATTAAATAAAAAACACAGAACCAAATATGGGGGTGAAAGCCTTAGATCAGGGAGATAGGAATAGCCACCAGCTAGCCTTACCTCACCACACTGCAGCTTCCAAAGTGTGCTACTTCCTGTCTACCCACACCTTTATTGCCCTGCTTTTTTGCTCTCTCATTGGCTTTTAGCCCAGCTACCTCACTTCCTCGTCACTGCCTGTCTGTACAGACCTCTAGGTCTCTATGGTTGGTACTGGGATTAAAGGCATGTGTTACCACACTTGGCTCTGTTCCCTAGTATGGCCTTGAACACACAGAGACCCTGCCCGCCAAGTGATCGGATTAAGGGCGTGTGCTACCACTGCCTGACTTTTGTGTTTACCTAAAATGGCTTGCTATTTCCTCTGATCTCCAGGCAAAGTTTATTTATTAACACACAAATAAAATATCACCACATGGATAGATGTCCTTTCATAGTGATAAAATAGCTAACATTTGCTCAAAGCTTTGTGCGTGCCAGGCTCCTTTGATCCATTATCTCCGCGCAGGAAGCACTCTGTCAGCCTGTGTGTGTGACTCATGAGGAACTGAGGAATCTCAGATTGGAAGAAGCTGGTGGAGTCAATTCCCAGCCAGGGTGTCAAAGTGCAGAGCTCTTGTTTTTATGCACTCAGCCCCGCTGTCATTACACTTTGACCACCACGGTGGGACCATAACCTTGATTAAATATTCACTGTGCTGAAGGCAGCTAACTATTTGCCTAATTGCATGTGCGTAGGAGGAATCAAATAACTCAGACAAAATGGCCAATTGTGTTGTAGTTTTGAGGTCCATGGTTCTTGTTAGTATCTGAACTTTTCACCTTTGATATTTTTTCAGTTTTTAAAATATTTTGACAACTTTGTAATAACTATCTTCTAACACATGTGCTCTTTTTTTTATTCAATAGTTGCTTAACAATTGCTAGGATGAATGATGAACAGGCTTTCATAAAATCCTGTATTGATTTAAAAATTTTAATTGACACAGTATTTGCACATTTTTCTCTTTTTTAATAAAATAATAGAGTGCAAAAAACTTCAAAGTGTTCAAAAAGTATTTTTTCTTTTCTTCTCTCTTATTTATTTATTTATTTATTTATTTATTTATGTATGTATGTATGTATTTATTCAAGACAGTGTTTCTCTGTGTATCCCTGGCTGTCCTGGAACTCACTCTGTAGATCAAGCTGGCCTCAAACTCACAGAGATCTACCTGCCTCTGCCTCTCCAGTGCTCGGGTTAAAGGCATGCACCACCACCACCTGGCTCAGTGAATATTTCTGTACCAGCAGAGACTCAGCTTCTGCTTCACCCTCTGGGCAGCACCTTACCTCCAACTTGTAGTCAGACTGTTCTCCGGCCTCTCGGGGAAGGCTGCCATCGCCTTTACCTTCCTGAAAAAACTCAGGTGAATGAGCATACACTGGCTTGAATAGCAGCTTGAGTACCAGAGTTGAAGCCCTCGGGATGCTTGGCCGCCCTGCCTCTGTGATCCACTGAATCCATGAAATGGAGAAGGACGATCTGCTCCCTGGTTTGTTTCGAGGATCGAATGGATTAAGGCAGATAATACATTTAAACAACACCCCAAATATTGAATAATATAAACAATATATTTGGTGGGGTTTTTTTTTTGTTGTTGTTGTTGTTGCTGTAGTTGTTTTGTTTTGTTTTTGTCTTTTGTTTTGTTTTGTTTTGTTTTGTTTTGTTTTTGAGACAGTATTTCTCTGTGGAGCTCTGGCTATTCTGGAACTCACAGAGATCCACCTTCCTTTGCCTCCCGAGGGCTTGAGCTAAAGGCGTGCACCACCACTGCCCAGCTTCAACGCTATACATATTGAATTAATGAATCTGGATTGTGAGGGTGGTTGTGGGGATGGGAATCAGGAAGCTTTGGTTGGGGGTGGGGTGAAGTAGGGGGGTAGGGAGGGTGGGGTCATCGCCCATGGTGGGCTGGTGCTTTCTGGGACACATTTGATTTTGAGTTAGAAATCCCTTCACTCAAACTTGTGTAAGTAACTCCAACGAGCATATCACTTCACCACCAATAACGAAAGTAATTCTGATTTAAAAAAAAAAAAAAAAAACGTTGAACTGGTCACGAAGGGAAACCAGAGAGAGGCCGGCCTTTCAGTTATCTGTTCTGTCAGCTGTTTTCACTGCCCAGAAACCAAGGTGCAGCTTCCAGTAACTGAGGCGTTGTATCTTACTTCCTTCTCTCTTTTTAGCTGCACAGTTGGGAGGGGATGGAATTATATAATGTAGATCGAGTACAAAATAACAAGTGATGCCTTGGAGGAAATAACGATCACGTTGTACACACACTTCTGCTTCCCTGTTAATACCTGGAGAGGCTTGCAGCTTCATGACTTGAACAACCTGAATTAGCTACATTCTTTTGGACTTACTCTAAGTGAAGTGAGGGTTATGTCTACCAGAACTCTGGGAGTGAGTGACAGAACCCTCTTTCATCCTCTTTTCTTCTTTATTTTTTTTCTCTCTCGGTGTCTTTACATGTTTGATCCTAGGCTAGTCATCTTCTGGTACTGTAACAAATACCTGAGACCAATTGTCTCACAAACAGAAAACGTTTTTTTTTTTTTTTTTTTTTTTTTTTTTTTTTTTTTTTTTTGTCTCCTAGTGGTGGAACAAAGCTGTTTCTCATGGCCAGAAATGCAAGAAAGAAGAAACAAGGGTCCCAGCACCCCCTTTGAGACCACACCCATGAGACAAGGGTCTCAGCATCCCCTTTGAGACCATACCCATGAGACAAGGGTCTCAGCATCCCCTTTGAGACATACCCATGAGACAAGGGTCTCAGCACCCCCTTTGAGACCATACCCATGAGACAAGGGTCTCAGCATCCTCTTTGAGATCATTCCCCACAACAATTTCCCATAAGCTCTGCCTCTTAAAGGTTCTATTCCTTCCCAAGCACTTAGCTGGGCTGGGCCTTTAGCATGTGTGCCTCCGAGTGACACTTCGAATCTGAATTTCCTCCGGGGTAGTCATTTGCTTCCCTGATCCTAATTTCACTTCCTCCTTTGGCAGTGTGCCAGGGCTGCCAGTGTCCTGACCTCTCATTCTCACCTCTTTGCGGACCCAGACACAACAGTTAGAAATACCATCCGGTGGGCTTGACCTTCTTATCTCAATTAGCAATCAAGAAAGTAGCCCACAGACATACCCCACAAGCCAATCTGATGGAGAGAGTTCTTTAATTGAGGCTTCCTTTCCCAGGCATGTTGACAACCAAAATTAGTCACCATAGTCATACCATTTTCAAATCCTATTTGTGACCTTAACTGATTTCTCGCTTCCCCATTTTAAAAATGAGGAACTTGAGTAATCAAGGAGAAGTTTGGATAGCTAGTGCCTTAATTTCTTTTCTATTGCCATGACAAAACATCATGACCAAAGAAACTTACAAAAGAAAGCAATTAATATGGAGTTCAGGGTTCCAGAGGGTTGGAGTCCATGACTGTCATGGTGGGGAGCATGGCAACAGGCAGGCATCCATAGAGCTGAAGCAGTAGCTGAGAGAGATTACAAGAGGCAGAGATAAACACTGGGAAATAGAGTGGACGTTTGAAACCTCAAATCTCATCCCCTATGAAGCACCTCCTCCAACAGGGCCACACCTTCTCATCCTTCCCACACAGTTCTACCAGCTGAGGACCAACATTCAAATACTTGAGCCTAGAGGGGCCATTCTCCTTCAAGCCATCATAGCTGGTAAGCAACACAAATAGGCTCAGACACATGCAGCCTCGTGTTTGGATCCCCAACAGCCTGTGCCAAAGCCCATCACATCATCAAGACCAGCTGACACTTTTTTTTTTTTTTGTCATGTAGAGAAAAATGTTTTGCTTTTAGGAAATGCTGCTAAAAATCCTCAATCGTCATTGCTTGTAAGGTGAACAGTGCTGTAATAGCACTCACTGGGAACATTCCTCTTCAGCATTTAAAATAGTTAAAGCTGGCATCTTACAGTATGGGCTGCTAAATATATTCTATGACAGTGTGAAGAAAAGGGCCATCTCATGACAGCTCCTACCTCTCAGGCATGGTCCCAGACTGAAAATAACACTCATTTGAAAATCACGCAGCTGTCTAATATCATTTATAAAATATTTATGTGTGAATGCTCCCTGGGATTATAATTTTCTGTCAGTTTCAGGACTTTAAAAACAGCTTCCCGTGACACACAGCAAAGTACAACAATCAGGGAACACACCTTCCTATTATCTGATTATTTTTTCTGAAACACAAATTCATGCCTGGTGTACTGGCTGGTTTCGTGTGTCAACTTGACACAAGCTGGAGTCATCAGACAGGAAGGAGCCTCGTTTGAGGAAATGCCTCCATGAGATCCAGCTGTAAGTCATTGTCTCAATTAGCGATCAATGGGGGAGGGCCCAGTTCATGGTCAATGGTGCCATCCCTGGGCTGGTGGTCCTGGGATCTATAGGAAAGCAGGCTAAGCAAGCCAGGGGAAGCAAGCCAGTAAGAAGCTCCCTTCCATGGCAACTGCATCAGCTCCTGCCTCCAGGATCCTGCCCTGCTTGAGTTCATGTCCTGACTTCCTTCAGTGGTGCACAGCAATGTGGAAGTGTAAACTGAATAAATCCTTTCCTCCCCAACTTGCTTTTATGGTCATAGTTTTTCATCGAAGCAATAGAAACTCTAACTAAGACACCTGGAAACTGCACCAGCAAATGGACAGAAAGTGAATAGAAAAATTGAGAAAGCAGGGAGAGAGAATAAGCTGGAAGTTCTAGCCAATTGTCTCATGCTGGGAGCTGCAGAAATATGAAGCAGGATTTCAGCTGATTATGACAAATGAATACCTGGAAGAAGCCAAGGGCCTTCCAAGGGATAAAGCCAAGGCTCAAGGAGTCTTGATGATATCAGCTCTTGAATATTAGCCATTTTCCTGCAATGAATTCTTGAGTGCTACTGTAGCTTTTCTATTCAGTTCTTTTTCAAAGAACAGTGTGTTTGATCACTTATTGGACATAATTTCCCCATTACTATTGGAATATTTGGGCAACTTTCTTCCAACTGTGCTACAACACAGTCAAGACTCCTAATTCCAGGCCTTTTGTCATTAGCAACATCCGCCAGAACCATCTCCAGATGAAAGTATCTAATCTGAGAAACTTCCCAGAGTTTATAAGAACAGACTACCTGTCAGAGAGGTCAAGATTTGCCCTGAGGCCTGGCGGTGGTGGAGCACACCTTTAATCCCAGCACTCGGGAGGCAGAGGCAGGCAGATCTTTGTGAGTTCGAAGCCAGCCTGTTCTACAAAGTGAGTTCCAGGACAGGCTCCAAAGCTACACAGAGAAACCCTGTCTTGAAAAAAAAAAAAATTTACACTGACTATTGTCCAGGACAGGCGGATGTGCTAATTAAGCTTAACTTTCTCCTTTTCCAAATTGAATCTCTAGTTCCAGATCTCCCTTTAACAATTACCAGGTGCATCTAGCTACGGCACAGGTTGCCCAGCCACCGAGGGCACTCCCCCGCCCTGCCAGAGAACAGGGCAGCCGAGATAGCTTGGACAGGTAAGAAGACAAAGGAAAGCAAGGCCGTTTTATTTTCACTCATCATTGATAGACTCCTAACACTTTACCTAACTACTTCTAAGAACATAGTTTGAGCACGTAAATCTCGTTCTTAGATATTAACCAAATTTAGCCCTCAGTTGATTCCCTGTTAGTGACTTCCCTTTTGGGTTGCAGATGATGGCTGACAATTACTGCTCTTTTGTGTGGATCTTATTGCCCTTCCTTTGACCCTGAGGGAATTCAAACCTGGTGACCTTGCCTTAGCCAGAGCATTGCTGTTGCATGGGTATATAACTGTAAACCTCAGAGACCTGAGGAGAAGTAGATTGAAGAACTAGAAGAGAGAGCTAGAAGGATGAGATGGAAGATGAGGAAGAGCCAGGTGGGCAAGAACAAAATAAGGAAGAACAAGAGGAGAAAGAAGGAGATGGGAGAGGAGCTGAGATGGGAAGGAACTAGATGGATGAGGACCTAGATGGGGCAGAACTAGATGAAGGAATGAAGATAGAACTTAAAGGGAACAGCAGATAAGTGCAGAGAGAAATCAGGCAAGAAAGGAGCTAAATAAGAGAGCAAGAAAAGAAGTTGTGTACAGAGAGAACTGACTCAGAAGAAGAAAGTGAATGGACAAAAGAGTTTTGTGTACATAGATTTCATTGAGAATCCCTCAGATTAATCAATCTGCCGTTGGTAGCTTCTCTTCTGGAACTCTGGGAGAAGGCTATCAAGGGGCTGGACCCCAATAGCCTTCATTAGTCTCATTATTTCTTTGTTGATTGTTACGGATCCTCGGCGCCTCTTATAGCTATAAACTAGCGAATTGACGGTGGATTGGTCGCCCCCTCTAGACAAGTGTATGCGTTACTTTGGTATGGATGGGACCAAAAGCCTGATAGAGCAACTTAAAGGAGGAAGGACTTACTTGATTCATCAGTTCAGAGGGTTAGGACCAGCATGACAGGGAAGGCATGGCAGAGGCCTTCAGTTCACATCGTAGTAGAGGAGGGAGCAGAAAGCAGGAAGCCAGGGATATACCCCTAAGTACCTGACAACCGTGGCTGACTTTACCCAGCTCCCAAAGTTTCCAGCACCTCTCAAAATAACAGTATTAGGAACTAAGCCGTCGAATGATGAGTCTATGATTCTCAGTTGCTACTCTTGAGACGTGTTTGCACTGTTGCAGGAATCCTAGATGGTCTTATTAAAACAAAAAACAAAAAAAAAAACCTGGAGCCAGATATCAGGGTGGAAGATCTCTGAAAGATCAGAGAAGCAGAGCATGCCACAGCTACCACCTCTTATCTTACCAACTCCTCAGCCTGAAAGTGTCCGAGTTCCTGTCTCCTCCCCTATATTCCTTTCCCCGCCCAGCCACATCACTTCCTGTCTCAACCTTCCTAGTGCAGGATTAAAGGTGTGTGATCCAAGTGCTGGAATTAAAGATGTGTGCCACCATGGCCTGGCTCTCTTTCTCTTTTAGACTGGATTGATCTCATGTAGCCCAGTGTGGCCTTGAACTCACAGAAATCCAGATCCCGAGTGCTAGGATTAAAGGTGTGTGCCACCACTGCCTGACCTCTATGTTTAGTCTATTGGCTGTCTTTGCCCTCTGATCTTCAGGCAAACTTTATTAAGAGTCACCACAACATGAAGAACTGTATTAAAGGGTCGCAGCATTAGGAAGGTGGAGAACCACTGGTCTAGACCCTAATTTTCTTGATTGTTCAGTGGTGTTTTCTTTTTCCTTTGAGCTTTACATGATGGATGACAGCTGCTGTCAGCTTCAGGCTCATTTCTGGCAAGAATATCCAGTGATAATATATATTACTCATCAATAATGGGATACATGGGAACAAGGTGTTCAGAAAAGCCCTAGGAGTCCTTCTGACTGGAAAAGTCTAGGTTGTTGTTGCAACCAGGAATAAACTCCCAATACACTGAGGGCTAAGCCAGGTCACGTGCTCCACATTTAGCTAGAGGTGATCATTATCTCAGCTTTCATTGGCTTGTTCCCAAGGGAGCTTCGGGATGCTTTTAACAGAAGAAGGGAAAAGGATTCTGGACAACTGAAGGCTGTTACATACTTGCTGTACAACCTAGAGGTCTGCAAGTTAACCGTTTTTCTCTTTGGTCTTTGTAGGTAATTGTTTCTTTAAATATATGAAGAGCAGGGAAGTCATTATTAGTGGAAATACAAAGAAGGTTAAGCTCGGCGGTGGAGGCACACACCTTTAATCCCAGCACTCAGGAGGCAGAGCCAGGCAGATCTCTGGGAGTTCGAGGCCAGCCTGGGCTACAGCGCGAGTTTTAGGAAAGTTGCAAAGCTACACTGAGAAACTCTGTCTTGAAAAACAAACAAACAAACAAACAAAAGAAGGTAAAATGGACCCAAGCACACTCGGCCTTCACTAAATAAAAATTTATTTTATTTTACTTATTTATTTGCTTTTTGAGACAGGGTCTCTCTGTGTAGCTCTAGGTAACCTGAAGCATTCTGTAGACCAGGCTGGCCTCAAACTCAGAGATCCACCAGCCTCTGCCTCCTGAGGACTGGGTTTAAAGGCATGTGTCACCACTGGGGCCCACCCATCAAGAATTTAAATTGACTTATGAAATTAAAAAATTGAAACAGGGTGGACAAGAGAGCTCGGTCAATAAAGGTACTAGTCGTCAGACCTGATAACCTGAGTTCAGTACCCAGAACCAATATGGCAGAGGGAGAGAACTGAGTCCCTCCTGAGCTGTCTTTGCTGGGGGTCAGAAGCCTCCGTTGTCCTGAGAATTGAGTTGCTGAGATAGACTTTGCTTCCTTTGTTTTGTTTTTAAACTAATCTTTTGCTTGTTTGTTTTGATTTTCCTTTTTTGTGTGTCTCTTGATTTTTGTTTTTGAGGGTGAGAGAGGTCATGAAGTTGGGTAGGTGGGGAGGATCTTGGAGGAGTTGAGAGAAGGGAAAAAACCCATGATCAGTGTATCATATGAAACATAACATTTTAATTTAAAACAAAGGAAGAAAGGAAAAAGCAAGTTCCTAGATGCATTTTTAGTGCTGATAGTCTATCATCTGCTGATGGTAGCAATTAAGTTATACATCTATAATCACTGTATGGCATCACAAACATCTGTGGAAATCCCACCCTAAAACTCCAGGCAGTCTGTCATTTTATTGAGTCCCTTTTCTCCTAGCTCTTGAGACTGGTCATCCTCATTGTCATCAGAAGAGTGAAAGACATCCCTCAGGGACCAAATGGATGTGCTGTAATCAGCCGGAAATTTCATTTCTTTTGCAGCACTTAGCTCAGTGATGGAGGCACCATGCAGAGGCCTTTTATTGGAGGATGTCTGGCCTCAACTGCAGGAAGTGATTCCGCTCAGCCAGGAATTGCCTCAAATGAACAACCCCTTTGTTCGAGGTCATGCCCTCCCCCTCCAGTGACAGATTCTGGGAGATCGCAGAGGCTCAACCTCTCTGGCATGGTGGGACAGGGCTGAAATCTCCGCATATAGGAGGCTGAGGCAGGAAGATGGTCAGTGTGTAGCCAGTGTGTAGCCAGCCTGGGCTACACAGTGAGACCTTCTCTCCACAAACAAATGAAATGAAAAAGTAACGTAGAGTCTCAATCTTTCTTGTACAACTCTGGGGAGCCATTTTTGCCTGTGAGCTCCGCAGGGATTAAAAGAGGCTGCTCTCGGCAGGTACCGCAGTGGCGTTATCAACTAATTCAACATCTGTTGTCTCCTTTTCACTGGTATCCACTTCAAGGTCACTTCCTGATAAACTTCCTGCACACTGTATTTCCTGTTGGAGTCTGGTCCTCAGGGAAGCTAACTCGCAATAAATGTAACCGGGGCTGACATTTTCAAGTGTCTTTTAATTACATGGGTTAAGGGCAAGTCACTGACTTGGAATAGGCATCAACTGCTTGAGCTGTATGTCTCTCATGGTCCAACTGCCGGTGCCACCTTCAAGGAATCAACAACACCTTTGCAGACTCGAATTTGTGGCATTTGGACACTAAGTATCCACAGCCAGAAACTACATTATAACATCTTTCCTCCGCAGAAGATTTTTGGGAAATCTTTTCTGCCTCCCTGAGTCAGTGATATGCCTCAAAGTAAATTAATTCTCCATCCTACTTGTCAACTGTTTTCTTAGATCTAATCGTCTGTCAGTTGTCAGCAGCAGTAAGTTTGCTGCCTTCATTTTAAATGCCCTTTTTTGTCCTGTCCTAGTTAAGTTGTTTGTGTGAAAAATGTGCCTTTGGGTTCCGGAGGGTGCTGGGGATCAGTTCCCCTGTGGTTTTTCCTGTTTGGAAAACAGTGTCTGGCTTGCCTCCGGATACAGAGCAACCAATCCCTGACCCCTGCTGTTGGAGGGGTATATAAGCCCATGTTGGTCCGAATAAAGAGAGCTGCTTCCCTGACAAACTGAAACTGGGTGTCTAGAGTGCTGTTTAACCTCGGTGTCCCTCCTGGGTGTCTAGAGTGCTGTTTAACCTCGGTGTCCCTCCCCAGATTTCTTGCTCCAGCTGTGCGGGCCGCAGCAGTCAGTGACTTAAATGCATGAACGTAAATGTCAATAAGAAGGGTTCTAGTTTTATGCCAGGCAATGACCTAATATTTAAACTTTTTTTCACGTAGTTATTCCAGCTATCTTTCGCTTTTCAGCAGCTGGTCCAATGTAGTGACATAAAATGACAATAATGAGCCAGGTGTGATGGCTCACGCCTTTTTTTTTTTGTTTGTTTGTTTGTTTGTTTTTCGAGACAGGGTTTCTCTGTGTAGCTTTGCGCCTTTACTGGAACTCACTTGGTAGCCCAGGCTGGCCTCGAACTCACAGAGATCCGCCTGGCTCTGCCTCCCGAGTGCTGGGATTAAAGGCGTGCGCCACCACCGCCCAGCTCATAAAGCCTCTTGATTTATGAATTTTCTTTGTTCTGTAACCCTAAAGACTTCATAAACTGTTACCACTTTGGGACACGGTATTTGGAGTAATCTAAGTCTGTGTTTCTGGACCGCAGTCACTCATATTTAGCGCCAGAATAAACCCTCCCATTCCTTTTGTGGTGAGAGCTGTACTGTGTCTATAAGAGCACCCCCTGCAACTTGAGTTTGAAAACATTAAGTTACACACACATATCTTAAAAGCTGTGTTTTCACTTTCAGCGTTCTCACTGTCCTACTTCTCTTGGACCGGTAGGTGGCAGTGTAGATCTTGATTCGGGTCAGTACTGCTGCGAGCCAAGCATGCCCTGATGAGAGCCACAGAAACACAGAGAGGAGGGACCAAGAGGTAAAAATTAAGTGAAGCGTACCAACGAAATGTGAGTGTAGTTTTAAATTTAAAAAAGTGATAAAATTGATATGTAGTGACCACTAAATACGTAAGGGAAAGGAAATGATAAAAAAAACAGGTTAAATTTATAAAAAACAAAGTCAAGGGAATAAAATGCAGACACGAGGAAGTTCTATTACATTTATTTATTTACCATTTGTATCGTGTGCGCAGGTGCCACAGCAGATATGAGGGGACCGGAGGACAATTGGCAGAGCTTAGGCTGAGCTCGGGGCGTCAGTCTTGACAGCCAAGCACCTTTTCCCACCGAGGCATCTCACCTGCCCGAGAAGACACAATCTGAAACTCAGGAGGAAACTTAAAAAAAACAAACAACTTTCAAATGATCTGAATATCATTTGTTTATTCATTCATTCACGCAATCACTATTGCCGTGTGCATGACATTGCATCCAGCACTAAGGATGTGGCAGAGGAGCAGGGTAAGAATCCTTTCCTAAGGACCTCGTGGTCTACCGCGGGAGAAAGGCATAAGACAGGTTATGTAATGGAACAAAACATCTGTCTTAAAGGAGAAGCAGAGGGTAGTATGTGTTTAACTGGGTTTCAGAGCCCAGGGAAGCTTTGTCTGAGAAATGTGTCAAACAGGAATAAGACCTTTCAGAATGAAAATGTAAGAAGGTCAATGAAGGGGCTGGTGAGATGGCTCAGGGCTTAAAAACACTGACTGTCCTTCCTTTATAGAAGCTATTAAAAACCCAAGTATGTACTTTTTTACATTTACATTTATTTATGTGTGTGTGTGTGTGTGTGTGTGTGTGTGCGCGCGTGCGTGTGTGCGTGCGCGCGCTCTCATGTCATGACATATATGTGGAGGTCAGAGGACAACTTTCTGGATTAGTTCTCTCCTTCCACCAGGTGGATTCTGGGAATCGAACTCAGGTTGCTCAGTCTTGGCAGCAAGTGCCTTTATCCACTGAGCCATGTTGCTGGCCCTGAGCTGTACATTAAACAAATGATGGGAAGACAGTTCACTGAAAAAGTACCACCAGTAAGCCAGGACTTTAAAAATATGCAGCCAATCTTGTTGGTGAAACAGCTGCAAACTAAACCTACTGTGAAGTCTCATTTTATACCTAAAAAAGAATCAGAAAAACTTTCCAAAAGTTATGAAAATCCATGCCTGCAAGGCTTTGGGAGAGGAGATATACTCATGCATTAATGAAAGCAGTGTAAATTGATCCAGTTTTTCTGAAGGGCAAAACAGTACTTTATTGAAAGAATCATAAATATACCTAACCCCTGACCAAGGGATAGAACTTATCCTGAGGAAAAAATGTTTAATAAAAAACAAAAAAAAATGACATATAAAATGTTTATTTTATGATAGTAAAATGCTGGGAGAAAGCTAAGATTCTTCTGACAGTACAGATCATGGAGGGTAACTGCGGTATATTAAAATGATATACTCCAGTGACATGCTAAAATGATCAATATGAAAATGATGTAAGAAATAGACAATATTGGGTTAAACCATGTTACACAAAAGAGAGCCTACCAGGCTGAACACACACTCTGACTGTCCTTTAAAAGAACTGTGCATGAGTCACAGAGAGGAAAGCAGATGGAGGGAATTTTTCAAAATAGTTTCGGAACAACAGACTCGTAAATTTTTCTGTAAAGTTGTTCAATACTAGATTTTTAAAAATGTTTTAATGCTGTTATGATGACATTTTTTTCCTAGGACCCTGAACTGCCTTAAAAAATAGTTATTACTGCTCTTCTAAACTTAGCATGTCAACTGATGACAGTGTTTCCATTTAGTTACCTGAAATTTATTGAAAAAAAAAATATATATACATTGAGACAGATTCTCACTGTGTAGCCCTCACTGACATGGAGCTCTCTATGTAAATCAGGTTAGCCTAGAAAATCACAGAGATCTGTCTCTGCCTCTTGGGTTCTGGAGTTTAAAGCCTGGGCCACTATGCCTGTCTGAAACTGCAGTTAGAACGGAAAAAACAGAATTGTAAAACAGATGCACGTGATGGCCATTGCTCAGTCAGACCCAGGGAATGGTCCAGCCAGAGCTGTTTCCTAGTTAGTGAGCAGGAAGGAACCTCAGGGTCCTAGCCATCAGCTGGAAAGAGACTTGCGAAACAGGACTATTGTGGGGAGAAGGAGGTTAAGGTTAGGCTGTGCTCTGCTCTAAGTTCCTCCATCTAGGTTTTCATGCTGTGCCTTGCCCTGAGAGACTCTATTTTACAAGGAGCCCCTGACTATTGTGAGGTTGGAGGATGTGCCCCCCTGGGTAGACACCACACTGCACCATTTTCCTGACACTACTCACCGGACACAGGGTGAGGGGTGGCGTATTTCTTAGGATAGAGAAGACACCAGACTATACATCTGTCAGAATAAGTTGGGAATTAAGGAGCATGTGGGCTCATTAAAATTATATCAGAAAAATTGAGCCCAACAACTTACCGGACACAACAACCCAAGGAAATGGCGTAACTCCCCCACCTGGACCTCATAAAGAGATAGACTCCTCATCCTGAAATGGTGACAGCCCCACTTATCTGCTGTAGACCATTAAATTTATGCATCAAGAGACTCACTTGGAGAGAACTCCAACCGTCGCGGGAGTTTGGTTGGGCATGGTCCCTGATGTTGATACAGCCGACTCAGATTGCTGCCTTCCAGTCTAGTCCGGTGTGCCTGTCTGGGGTTGCCTCTGTCGGTCCACGCGTTTGTTCTTCAATTCGATTCCCGCTTGAGCCTCTGCAGCTGGAATCAACTCCAGCGCGCTCTGACTGTGCAGCCTGACCCTACAGGCCCGCAGTTGGTGGGTCCCGAGAGGATGTAAGGTGTCCAAAGGGAAGAAGGGAGTCAGGCATGATGCTTGAGAGAATCTTGTACCTCTGAATGACTAGTAGACAGGTTGCTTCTTTATTTATACTGATTCAGAAGACAAAGTCAGACTCATGATTTAAAGGTATAGATTACATCAATTTGTCGCTGGACATACGTTTGATTTTCTATAACATGTCTAGGGGCGTAGGTTTAGTTACAATTAATAGGTACAGATAGAACAGATTTTCTTCTTATCATAGTCCCTTAACCCTATTTCAAAGACTGTATTAGACTACTTTGTTAGGGCAAGCATATTTAATATAGAACAGCCTGTTTGCAGGCTGGCAACATTTGTGGTTTCAAAGGATTAGGTAAATAGGAAATAATATCGGCGCCTGTTCAGGTGAATCACCATGCCTTGAATAGTATACTATCAGTCCTTAGAGTACAAATTGTTATTCATTAATTAGCCTGTCATTGAAGTTTTAATTTTCTAGGAGCACACCCTGCACGTCCCCTATTTAGCATATTACTTATTCAGCAAGCTCTGAGCATAATGTAATCTGAGCAACTCTAATCTGCTGCTAAGCTTCCTGGTTATTTGGAGCTTGTCAGTCTTCTTTAAGTTTACATTGTTTTAATCATCTTGTTTGAATTTTCTTAGGGGAACATGTACCAAGAAGATTCTGAAGTCATGGCCTCATAAAGAAAGTGTCTAGTGTCTTTGTGCTTATCACCATCTCCAGGGCATACGGAAGACTTCTGAACAGGGCCGGAAAAAATTATTTTCCTAAAAGTGAGAGGGGGAAAGAGTTCAGGACTTTCCTCAAGAGACTCAGACATAATTTTCTCGGGGAAAAAGATATTAAATGAAGTGTAATGTAGAAAGTGTCCCAAGCCTGCAACACGCAGAGACCGAAACCGAAAGAGAGACTGGATGCTGGCTATCATAACTTTGGGCTCAGCTCTGTGAGAACTGTGTCAAATCACTGTGCTGGCTTTATGACTCTCACTGTTTCCAGTAGACATGGCTGTGCCGATAGATTTACTGTGTGATATCTACTGTAAAATCTGAGCACCAAGATTAAGTCATTAAGATTAAAATAACAGAATTTATATTGGCCTCAGTCAGAGCTCTCAAGGAAAGCAGGGTTGTCTGGGAAATTGTTGCCCATGAAACCACGGAACCTTTATAATTTGTTAATCAGTAAATTCAGACACTGTGGAAAGAGAGAAGTGTGTTTGTTAATGTTTCTAGAGTGAGACAAATTGTATCTTCCAAACGGTGTGTTGAAGTCCCGAGTCCCATGCTTGTGAATATGATTTATTTGGGCTATGAATTCTGCCAGCCTCTGGGCATCTGGGGGAGATGGTTCAGTGAATAAGAGCTTGCTGTACAAGTCAGAGGACCTGATTTTAAATCCCAGCATCCACGTAAAAGCTAGGAATGGCCATATGTGCCTGCAATCCCAGAGCTGGGGGTCGGGGAAGGATAGACACTGGCATGTCTCTGGAGCTCCAGGTTAGCCAGCCTAGCTCACATGACCTTCAGATTTGAGGAGAGACCCTTCTCGAGAAAGCAAGATGGAGAGCAATAGAGAAGACATCTGATGTCCTCCTCTGGCTTCCACACGGGGCTTAACACCTGAGTGCACACACACCTATGTGTACAAATGCCACATGTTCCAGTAAGGTTTTGTCACCTTGATATACCATCAATTAAGAAGATGTCCCCAACAGATTGGCCTGTGGGGTATTTTCATGATTAATGATTCATGTGGGAGGGTCCAGTTCACTGTGGTGAGGGCCATCCCTGGGCACGTGGTCCTGGGTTGTATTAGAAAGCAGGCTTGCAAGCCACGAGGAGCAAGCCAGTGAGCAGCACTCCTCCATGTCCTTTGCATCAGCTCCCACCCCTGGGTTCCTGCCCTGACCTCTCTCAGCGGTGGGCTGTTACCTGAAAGTCCAAGATGAAATAACCCGTTCCTCTCAAGTTGCTTTTGGTCATGCAGAAATAGAAAACCTGACTAAGACACCACATATGAGCACACACAAGTGTTTTATCACTGTAACAAAGTTAAGGTGCGCTCATACTGGGTTTGGTTGAGCTCTAACCCAAGGACCTCAAGAAACGACATCTGTGCACAGGGAGATTTTGTGTAGACACCGGGAATCAAATCAGCTTGTGATGAAGGAGGCAGAGACTGGAGTGATAGACTACCAGCCGACAAATGCCCAGGACTGAGGGAAACAAGAGGGAGTTTTTTTTTTTTTTTTTGGTTTTTCGAGGCAGGGTTTCTCTGTATAGTGAGGCAGGAAGATGGTCAGTGTGTAGCCAGTGTGTAGCCAGCCTGGGCTACACAGTGAGACCTTCTCTCCACAAACAAATGAAATGAAAAAGTAACGTAGAGTCTCAATCTTTCTTGTACAACTCTGGGGAGCCATTTTTGCCTGTGAGCTCCGCAGGGATTAAAAGAGGCTGCTCTCGCAGGTACCAGTGGCGTTATCAACTAATTCAACATCTGTTGTCTCCTTTTCACTGGTATCCACTTCAAGGTCACTTCCTGATAAACTTCCTGCACACTGTATTTCCTGTTGGAGTCTGGTCCTCAGGGAAGCTAACTTGCAATAAATGTAACCGGGGCTGACATTTTCAAGTGTCTTTTAATTACATGGGTTAAGGGCAAGTCACTGACTTGGAATAGGCATCAACTGCTTGAGCTGTATGTCTCTTGGTCCAACTGCCGGTGCCACCTTCAAGGAATCAACAACACCTTTGCAGACTCGAATTTGTGGCATTTGGACACTAAGTATCCACAGCCAGAAACTACATTATAACATCTTTCCTCCGCAGAAGATTTTTGGGAAATCTTTTCTGCCTCCCTGAGTCAGTGATATGCCTCAAAGTAAATTAATTCTCCATCCTACTTGTCAACTGTTTTCTTAGATCTAATCGTCTGTCAGTTGTCAGCAGCAGTAAGTTTGCTGCCTTCATTTTAAATGCCCTTTTTTGTCCTGTCCTAGTTAAGTTGTTTGTGTGAAAAATGTGCCTTTGGGTTCCGGAGGGTGCTGGGGATCAGTTCCCTGTGGTTTTTCCTGTTTGGAAAACAGTGTCTGGCTTGCCTCCGGATACAGAGTAACCAATCCCTGACCCCTGCTGTTGGAGGGGTATATAAGCCCATGTTGGTACGAATAAAGAGAGCTGCTTCCCTGACAACTGAAACTGGGTGTCTAGAGTGCTGTTTAACCTCGGTGTCCCTCCTGGGTGTCTAGAGTGCTGTTTAACCTCGGTGTCCCTCCCCAGATTTCTTGCTCCAGCTGTGCGGGCCGCAGCAGTCAGTGACTTAAATGCATGAACGTAAATGTCAATAAGAAGGGTTCTAGTTTTATGCCAGGCAATGACCTAATATTTAAACTTTTTTTCACGTAGTTATTCCAGCTATCTTTCGCTTTTCAGCAGCTGGTCCAATGTAGTGACATAAAATGACAATTAATGAGCCAGGTGTGATGGCTCACGCCTTTTTTTTTTGTTTGTTTGTTTGTTTGTTTTTTCGAGACAGGGTTTCTCTGTGTAGCTTTGCGCCTTTACTGGAACTCACTTGGTAGCCCAGGCTAGCCTCAAACTCACAGAGATCCGCCTGGCTCTGCCCCCCGAGTGCTGGGATTAAAGGCGTGTGCCACCACCGCCCAGCTCATAAAGCCTCTTGATTTATGAATTTTCTTTGTTCTGTAACCCTAAAGACTTCATAAACTGTTACCACTTTGGGACACGGTATTTGGAGTAATCTAAGTCTGTGTTTCTGGACCGCAGTCACTCATATTTAGCGCCAGAATAAACCCTCCCATTCCTTTTGTGGTGAGAGCTGTACTGTGTCTATAAGAGCACCCCCTGCAACTTGAGTTTGAAAACATTAAGTTACACACACATATCTTAAAAGCTGTGTTTTCACTTCAGCGTTCTCACTGTCCTACTTCTCTTGGACCGGTAGGTGGCAGTGTAGATCTTGATTCGGTCAGTACTGCTGCGAGCAAGCATGCCCTGATGAGAAGCCACAGAAAACAGAGAGGAGGGACCAAGAGGTAAAAAATTAAGTGAAGCGTACCAACGAAATGTGAGTGTAGTTTTAAATTAAAAAAAGTGATAAAATTGATATGTAGTGGTCACTAAATACGTAAGGAAAGGAAATGATAAAAAAAACAGGTTAAATTTATAAAAAAACAAAGTCAAGGGAATAAAATGCAGACACGAGAAGTTCTATTACATTTATTATTTACCATTTGTATCGTGTGCGCAGGTGCCACAGCAGATATGAGGGGACCAGAGGACAATTGGCAGAGCTTAGGCTGAGCTCGGGCGTCAGTCTTGACAGCCAAGCACCTTTACCCACCGAGGCATCTCACCTGCCCGAGAAGACACAATCTGAAACTCAGGAGGAAACTTAAAAAAAACAAACAACTTTCCAATGATCTGAATATCATTTGCTTATCCATTCATTCATGCAATCACTATTGCCGTGTGCATGACATTGCATCCAGCACTCAGGATGTGGCAGAGGAGCAGGGTAAGAATCCTTTCCTAAGGACCTCGTGGTCTACCGCGGGAGAAAGGCATTAGACAGGTTATGTAATGGAACAAAACATCTGTCTTAAAGGAGAAGCAGAGGTAGTATGTGTTTAACTGGGTTTCAGAGCCCAGGAAGCTTTGTCTGAGAAATGTGTCAAACAGGAATAAGACCTTTCAGAATGAAAATGTAAGAAGGTCAATGAAGGGCTGGTGAGATGGCTCAGGGCTTAAAAACACTGACTGTCCTTCCTTTATAGAAGCTATTTAAAACCCAAGTATGTACTATTTTACATTTATTTATTTGTGTGTGTGTGTGTGTGTGTGTGTGTGCGCGTGCGTGTGTGCGTGCGCGCGCCTCTCATGTCATGACATATATGTGGAGGTCAGAGGACAACTTTCTGGATTAGTTCTCTCCTTCACCAGGTGGATTCTGGGAATCGAACTCAGGTTGCTCAGTCTTGGCAGCAAGTGCCTTTATCCACTGAGCCATGTTGCTGGCCCCCAGTTGTACATTAAACAAATGACGGGAAGACAGTTCACTGAAAAAGTACCACCAGTAAGCCAGGACTTTAAAAATATGCAGCCAATCTTGTTGGTGAAACAGCTGCAAACTAAACCTACTGTGAAGTCTCATTTTATACCTAAAAAAGAATCAGAAAACTTTCCAAAGTTATGAAAATCCATGCCTGCAAGGCTTTGGGAGAGGAGATATGCTCATGCATTAATGAAAGCAGTGTAAATTGATCCAGTTTTTCTGAAGGGCAAAACAGTACTTTATTGAAAGAATCATAAATATACCTAACCCCTGACCAAGGGATAGAACTTATCCTGAGGAAAAAATGTTTAATAAAAAACAAAAAAATGACATATAAAATGTTTATTTTATGATAGTAAAATGCTGGAGAAAGCTAAGATTCTTCTGACAGTACAGATCATGGAGGTAACTGCGGTATATTAAAAATGATATACTCCAGTGACATGCTAAAATGATCAATATGAAAATGATGTAAGAAATAGACAATATTGGTTAAACCATGTTACACAAAAGGGAGCCTACCAGGCTGAACACACACTTTGACTGTACTTTAAAAGAACTGTGCATGAGTCACAGAGAGGAAAGCAGATGGAGGGAATTTTTCAAAATAGTTTCGGAACAACAGACTCGTAAATTTTTCTGTAAAGTTGTTCAGTACTAGATTTTTAAAAATGTTTTAATGCTGTTATGATGACATTTTTTTCCTAGGACCCTGAACTGCCTTAAAAAATAGTTATTACTGCTCTTCTAAACTTAGCATGTCAACTGATGACAGTGTTTCCATTTAGTTACCTGAAATTTATTGAAAAAAAAAATATATATACATTGAGACAGATTCTCATTGTGTAGCCCTCACTGACCTGGAGCTCTCTATGTAGATCAGGTTAGCCTAGAAAATCACAGAGATCTGTCTCTGCCTCTTGGGTTCTGGAGTTTAAAGCCTGGGCCACTATGCCTGTCTGAAACTGCAGTTAGACGGAAAAACAGAATTGTAAAACAGATGCACGTGATGGCCATTGCTCAGTCCAGACCCAGGGAATGGTCCAGCCCAGAGCTGTTTCCTAGTTAGTGAGCAGGAAGGAACCTCAGGGTCCTAGCCATCAGCTGGAAAGAGACTTGTGAAACAGGACTATTGTGGGGAGAAGGAGGTTAAGGTTAGGCTGTGCTCTGCTCTAAGTTCCTCATCACTCCTAGGTTTTCATGCTGTGCCTTGCCCTGAGAGACTCTATTTTACAAGGAGCCCCTGACTATTGTGAGGTTGGAGGATGTGCCCCCCTGGGTAGACACCACACTGCACCATTTTCCTGACACTACTCACCGGACACAGGGTGAGGGGTGGCGTATTTCTAGGATAGAGAAGACACCAGACTATACATCTGTCAGAATAAGTTGGGAATTAAGGAGCATGTGGGCTCATTAAAATTATATCAGAAAAATTGAGCCCAACAACTTACCGGACACAACAACCCAAGGAAATGGCGTAACTCCCCCACCCAGACCTCATAAAGAGATAGACTCCTCATCCTGAAATGGCGACAGCCCCACTCATCTGCTGTATGACCATTAAATTTATGCATCAAGAGACTCACTTGGAGAGAACTCCCAACACCGTCGCAGGAGTTTGGTTGGGCATGGTCCCTGCTGTTGATACAGCCGACTCAGATTGCTGCCTTCCAGTCTAGTCCGGTGTGCCTGTCTGGGGTTGCCTCTGTCGGTCCACGCGTTTGTTCTTCAATTCGATTCCCCGCTTTAGCCTCTGCAGCTGGAATCAACTCCAGCGCTCCGCTCTGACTGTGCAGCCTGACCCTACAGGCCCGCAGTTGGTGGGTCCCGAGAGGATGTAAGGTGTCCGAGAGGGAAGAAGGGAGTCAGACATGATGCTTGAGAGAATCTTGTACCTCTGAATGACTAGTAGACAGGTTGCTTCTTTATTTATACTGATTCAGAAGACAAAGACAGACTCATGATTTAAGGTATAGATTACATCAATTTGTCGCTGGACATATGTTTGATTTTCTATAACATGTCTAGGGGCATAGGTTTAGTTACAATTAATAGGTACAGATAGAACAGATTTTCTTTTTATCATAGTCCCTTAACCCTATTTCAAAGACTGTATTAGACTACTTTGTTAGGGCAAGCATATTTAATATAGAACAGCCTGTTTGCAGGCTGGCAACATTTGTGGTTTCAAAGGATTAGGTAAATAGGAAATAATATCGGCGCCTGTTCAGGTGAATCATCATGCCTTGAATAGTATACTATCAGTCCTTAGAGTACAAATTGTTATTCATTAATTAGCCTGTCATTGAAGTTTTAATTTTCTAGGAGCATACCCTGCATATCCCCTATTTAGCATATTACTTATTCAGCAAGCTCTGAGCATAATGTAATCTGAGCAACTCTCATCTGCTGCTAAGCTTCCTGGTTAGTTGGAGCTTGTCAGTCTTCTTTAAGTTTACATTGTTTTAATCATCTTGTTTGAATTTTCTTAGGGGAACATGTACCAAGAAGATTCTGAAGTCCTGGCCTCATAAAGAAAGTGTCTAGTGTCTTTGTGCTTATCACCATCTCCAGGGCATACGGAAGACTTCTGAACAGGGTCGGAAAAAATTATTTTCCTAAAAGTGAGAGGGGGAAAGAGTTCAGGACTTTCCTCAAGAGACTCAGACATAATTTTCTCGGGGAAAAAGATATTAAATGAAGTATAATGTAGAACGCCCCACAAGCCTGCAACACGCAGAGACCAAAACCGAAAGCAAGAGACTGGATGCTGGCTGTCATAACTTTGGGCTCAGCTCTGCGAGAACTGTGTCAAATCACTGTGCTGGCTTTATGACTCTCACTGTTTCCAGTGGACATGGCTGTGCCGATAGATTTACTGTGTGCTATCTACTGTAAAATCTGAGCACCAAGATTAAGTCATTAAGATTAAAATAACAGAATTTATATTGGCCTCAGTCAGAGCTCTCAAGGAAAGCAGGGTTGTCTGGGAAATTGTTGCCCATGAAACCACGGAACCTTTATAATTTGTTAGTCAGTAAATTCAGACACTGTGGAAAGAGAGAAGTGTGTTTGTTAATGTTTCTAGAGTGAGACAAATTGTATCTTCCCAAACGGTGTGTTGAAGTCCCAAGTCCCATGCTTGTGAATATGATTTTATTTGGGCATATGAATTCTGCCAGCCTCTAGGGGTCTGGGGGAGATGGTTCAGTGAATAAGAGCTTGCTGTACAAGTCAGAGGACCTGATTTCAAATCCCAGAATCCACATAAAAGCTAGGAATGGCCATATGTGCCTGCAATCCCAGAGCCGGGGGTCGGGGAAGGATAGACACAGGCATGTCTTTGGAGCTCCAGGTTAGCCAGCCTAACTCACATGACCTTCAGATTTGAGGAGAGACCCTCTCTCGAGAAAGCAAGATGGAGAGCAATAGAGAAGACATCTGATGTCCTCCTCTGGCTTCCACACGGGGCTTAACACCTGAGTGCACACACACCTATTTGTACAAATGCCACATGTTCCAGTAAGGTTTTGTCACCTTGATATACCATCAATTAAGAAGATGTCCCCACCAGATTGGCCTGTGGGGTATTTTCATGATTAATGATTCATGTGGGAGGGTCCAGTTCACTGTGGTGAGGGCCATCCCTGGGCACGTGGTCCTGGGTTGTATTAGAAAGCAGGCTTGCAAGCCACGAGGAGCAAGCCAGTGAGCAGCACCCCTCCATGTCCTTTGCATCAGCTCCTACCCCTGGGTTCCTGCCCTGACTTCTCTCAGCGGTGGGCTGTTACCTGAAAGTCCAAGATGAAATAAACCCGTTCCTCTCAAGTTGCTTTTGGTCATGCAGAAATAGAAAACCTGACTAAGACACCGCATATGAGCACACGCAAGTGTTTTATCACTGTAACAAAGTTAAGGTGCGCTCACACTGGGTTTGGTTGAGCTCTAACCCAGGGACCTCAAGAAACGACATCTGTGCACAGGGAGATTTTGTGTAGACACCGGGAATCAAATCAGCTTGTGATGAAGGAGGCAGAGACTGGAGTGATAGACTACCAGCCGACAAATGCCCAGGACTGAGGGAAACAAGAGGGAGTTGTTTTTTTGTTTTTTTGGGGGGGGTTTTTCGAGGCAGGGTTTCTCTGTATAGTTTTTCACCTTTGCTGGAACTCACTTTGTAGACCAGGCTGGCCTCGAACTCACAGAGATCCACCTGCCTCTGCCTCCCAAGGGGCATTAAAGGCGTGCACCACCACCGCCCGGCCAAGAGGGAGTTTTCTTCCTTGGGTTTCCCGCAGGAACCAACCCTACTAGTGTCTTAGTTTGGGATTCTAGACTCCAAGACAATGGAAAAATCAATACCTATTGTTTTGAGTAATCCAATTTATTGGCTCTGTTATAGTAGCCCTGGGAAATGAAGCTAGAGGATTAAATGTGTTGCCTGATGGAAATATCAACAAAATCAAAACGGACTGCAGCCGACTGTGATCACCAAGGCAGTGGTAAAATCAATGATTCATCATTTGAAGGCATGGGCATAGAGGAAGTCTGCGCCCCTAGTCAGAAAAGAGGCCAAGGGTATCAGATCCAGTACACTGGATTTTATTTTATTTATGTATGTGGGTATATATATATGTCTGTGCTCTATGTGAAGAAGGCATCAGATCCCCTGAGACTGGAGTTATAAATAGCTGTGAGCCACCATGTGGGTGCTGGGAATTGAACCCAGGTCCTCTGAAAGAGCCCCCAGAGTTCTTAAAAGCTGAGCCGTCTCTCCAGCCACAGCACATTGTTTCTTTCTGGGCTGACTTGCAAAATAAGAACGACTTTTAAAATGTGTAGTGCTTTGTTGGAAATCAAAAGGGCACTAATACTTGATGACATTTCAAAATTACATGAAATTTGGGCCTGTTAGTGGCTCAGTGGGCAAAAGCGCTTGCTGAGTGAGCCTGACGGCCTGATCTCAAAAGTTGTCCTCTGACCTCCGTACATGCGTGTCACACACACACACACACACACACACACACACACACACACACACACAGATTTAAAAATCTTAATAAAATTCAAGTTCTATGTCTGTAACAGGACCATGTTGACCCAGGCACACCTGTGTATTCTATGGCTGCCCACAGTAAGTGCAAATAAAATAATTTGGTTCCCTAGGATGCAAAAGAAGGATGAGATTTTCTTCATTTTCATTTTTAAACACCCGTCAGGGCTCATCCGCTGCACATCCTTTGGAGATGTACAAAAAACCTTTTATAAAGCTCATTTAAAATTTCTGGTCAGTTTCCCCCCCGGGAATGTTTTCACAAAAAACTGGCAGCTTTGAAATTCAATTGTCAAAGAAGGCCGTATTCTTATCTCCCAAGTTCCCTAGGAGGGAAGAAGACTGATTTTGGCTCACATCGACTCCAGAGATGAGAAAAATGTATTATTCCTTTGGATTAAAGGCAATTTAAGTGGTCACCCCAATTACCAAGTGGATATGGGATGAGCTGTGGTGTCAGACGTGTGTTCAGATCTTTTTACTTGAGGACTGTTTTCATTTATCTCAGAAAGTGTGGCTTATGACATTCAAAGGTGAGATTTCATTCTTTCTTCAAAATCTGTTCAGCTGATTGCTTATAATAAATATTGTTTTGTCTTAGTAGATATTCATAATAAATAATTTTCCTTTTTCCCCCTCTTTACAGCAATGCTTTCTGGATGGGTGGTGTTACCAGGGAAATTGGTATCCCTTCTTGGAGTTCTTAATTTCATTAGTAGAAGAATTTAAGAACAGACTCAGAAGAAAGCTTGAAGGCATTTTTTGTTGTTGTTGGTTTTTTTTGTTGTTGTTTTGTTTTTGTTTTTGTTTTTCAAGACAGGGTTTCTCTGTGTACCTTTGTGTCTTTCCTGGATCTTGCTCTGTAGACCAGGCTGGCCTCGAACTCACAAAGATCGGCCTGCCTCTGCCTCCTGAGTGTTGGGATTAAAGGCGTGCGCCACCACGGCAAGGCATGCATTTTTATTAGAGTTTAAAAGGAAAACTGCAAGGCAAGTAAGCTGTAAACATCAACATCTTGGGGGATGGTGATGGTGGAGGAGAGCGAGAAAGCCAGGCTACTGGAGCTAAGCCTACAGGCTTATCAATGTGGTCAACCCCATGGCCAGATGGGAAAGGGTGCTTCAGAGAAAGAGTAAGAAATCCCAGAGAGTTGGAGAGAGCATGCCCAGACTTACTCAGGTCAGTATAGAAGGAGGAGGAGGAGCGGCCGGGTGGTGGTGGCGCACGCCTTTAATCCCAGCACTTGGGAGGCAGAGCCAGGCGGATCTCTGTGAGAGGCCAGCCTGGGCTACCAAGTGAATCCAGGAAAAGGCGCAAAGCTACACAGAGAAACCCTGTCTCGAAAAAACCAAAAAAAAAAAAAAAAAAAAAAAAAAAGAGGAGGAGGAGGAGGGGAGGGGAGGGAGGGGAGAGAGGCAGAGGGCGAGAAGGGGAGGGGAGGGGAGAAAAGAGGTTAAAAAGAAGGAAAATTGTTATAGACAGAACCTCGCAGGGCCTCATGGTTGGTCTGTCTATAGTGAATGCACAGAAGGTAAAGTTTCTGGGAAGGAAAAAGTACATTATCTCATCAAAAGGTTAATTACTCATCCCATCTCATTAGCACAACACTGGGTAAATCTACCTTCTTGAGAGGTGGTCTCTAGGTGATAGGCTAGCCCAACTGAATTAGTGATTATGTTTGGGGTAGCTTGGGATCTCTGGTCTCCACCATTCACATGGGACATAGTCATACATCCAGGATAAACACCATACACATAAAATATTTTTTAACGATTCAGCTAGTAGAAAGAGAATATGTGGTACATATATACAGTAGAATTTTCAGCTGCAAAGAAAAATGAAATCATGGCATGTAGGGAAACAGATGAACTTGACATCATGATGTTAAATGTAATAACCAGAATTAGAAAGATAACTACTGCAAGTCTTCTGTCATAGGCTGACTCTAGGTGTGTGTGTGTGTGTGTGTGTGTGTGTGTGTGTGTGTGTGTGTGTGTAAAATAGAAGGAGGAAGCTAGGATTCAGATATAAGAGATAACATGTACTTGTCTTTCTGAGTCTGGGTATCTCATTTAGTATAATTTCAAGACTGGCTCATTTTCCTACAACACATTTTATAATTTCATTTTTTTCTTTTGTGAAACCAAAGCAGGAGGCCACACTGTTGTTCGGGAGTCACACTGTTACACATTGTTAGTAAGTCTCCATACCTTACAAGAACAAGTTTCTGTTTCCTAAGCCTAATGTATCCTGCAAACCTTATGTTTTTCAACCTATGCTGAACTTGTGACCCCATGATGTACCCTCACCCACCCCTTTGCCTTGCTGAACTGCACCTGTGATATATGACTGCCCTTTTACCTTATAAAAATGTGTCTTCCCTGATACCTTGATGACTCCCCCTTCCACGTGATGTATTCTCACACT
Organism: Peromyscus leucopus; assembly: GCF_004664715.2. Taxonomy (NCBI): domain Eukaryota; kingdom Metazoa; phylum Chordata; class Mammalia; order Rodentia; family Cricetidae; genus Peromyscus; species Peromyscus leucopus. Next base: position 59,912,552 of record NC_051073.1, read on the forward strand.
TATCTACCCCTTGAACAGCCTTGAGCCCTGAGTCCCCCATTTTTCTGTACAGGTGATAACAGCCAATGATCTCGACAATTGTTTTCTACTAACCCCAACCCTTCCCCATAAAAGGGACCTCAAACAACAACAACAACAAATTGGTAGTATTTAGCAGTGAGTTCATCTAGACCTCTGTGAAGAGACTTTTCGAAACAGATTTATTTTATTTTTGACTCTGTGTGTGTGTGTGTGTGTGTGTGTGTGTGTGTCCATGAAGGTGCCCATGACATCCAGAAAGGGTAGAAGAAAGGCAGAAGAAATTGCCTCTACTTCCCACCTGTAGTGCTTAATCTCAGTTACTAATGTGGTAAGATTGAAAATCACCCGGGAGATGGGCCTCAGGTATATCTGTGGGGTCATCTTGATTAGGTAAATGGAGGTAGGAAGACCTGCCCATTGTGAGTGGCACCATTCCCCAGGCTGTAATTGATTATTACCAGGAACAGGCAAAAGCACCTTGTCCTAACTACTTGCCATTCTGACTTCAGACTCCATTTTACCTGTAGGGTGAAGCAACGGTCAAGTTCCCGAGTCCTGGGGAGCTGGGAACTCTCCAATAGCTGACCAACCTCCTCCTTAAATAATAGAAATCGTCTTTAGTTCTTTAGAAACATTATGGCTGTTCCTAACAACAAAAAGAACAAATGAATCTGATTGGCTGGACTGAAAAGCTTACGTGTCGTGTGGTTGACAACGATGGAACACACGAGGAAAGCCCTAATCTTTGACTCCTGATGGGTGGAAAATTGTAACTGTTGACCTGGCACAGGCATTTGTGGGTTTTGTGCTTATAAACCTCGCTTCTACCCCTTCCCAGGGCTGCCAGGAGAATCGAGGCAGCCCTCATCGATCAGCGACCCCACTTATTATTAGTGATTTATTAAAGACTTCGCTGTTTCACGGGCTCATAGGCGTTGTCTCTCTCCTTCCTCGTGGTGCACAACAGACATGTCCTAACACTATTGAAAGGCGAGTCATCGTAAGCATTCATTCCGCTCTGCTCCTTGACTGTGGGTACAATGTGACAGCCACCTCAGACTCTTGAGACCATCCCCAAATCTGGTTTCTGTGACTTCTACACTATGATGGATTGCAACCTGGAACTGTGAGCGGAAACAACCCTTTGTCCCTCAAGCTGCTGTCGTCAGGGTATTTCAGCACAGCAACAGGAACCGTAACAAAGACAGCAACACCCAACTGTAGTGTTAGAGAGCCTGCATTACTTCGAGTTTGAAAATGCACTATTCCTGTACCAACAGACTGATCCTGGAGTTACACTAAGGAGTCACCCCGGAGTGGAAAGGCACAGTGTTGTTAGAAACTTAGACTATAAATATCACTTTTATTGTGAGTGTAAGAAGGAACCAAATGGAAGCCATTTTGAGTAAGCAGCACTTGGGAGGCAGAGGCAGGCGGATCTCTGTGAGTTCGAGGCCAGCCTGGTCTACAAAGTGAGTTCCAGGAAAGGCTCAAAGCTACACAGAGAAACACTGTCTCAAAAAACAAAAAACAAAAAAAAAAAAAAAAAAAAAAGCCTTCCATCTTGAAAAGTAGGGTGAAATAAGGTTTAAGTTCCTGAGACCTTCCCAGACCTCCCTGGGTAAATGACATCCTGGTTGGCAAGTTGAGATATGAATGGTGGCCAAGTTGCCCTGCCACCGTTGAGTAAACAAACTAATGAGGACAAGAACAGTGATTCACTGGAAATGTTCCTAGGAAAGTCCCGTATCCCTGAATCCCGACTGGTGAAAAATGGAACTGTGATTTGGTACAGATGTTTGCAGTTTTTCTGCTTAAATATTTGCTGAAATGAACATTCAGGGACGCAGTCAGCTCCCGAGTCTGTACTGTTGTCCCTGGGCGTTAGTTTTTGATGCCCAGTTCAATAACGATCTTGCTTTGTGTGGACTCTTGTACCTGCTTGGGTTGTTTGGACTCTCGGACTCTACAACGTGACTTATTTCTTATAAGTTGATAGTGTGAAGAAAACGAGAAACGTTTGCCCAGCTCTGGAACTCTAAGTTCTGGGAAAGAGGTTGCCAGTTTTCCTTGTGGTTTGGGTTAGCCAGAGACAGTCCAGGAAGAGTCGACACTATAACCTACTTAGCTGTGTCCTCTACGCCAGGGTCCAATGCTGTTTGGATCAGATCATGAGCGCCATCTGTAGGCAGAATGCTGAAAATTGGAGAAAGATTCCTGGAGACTGTCCAGCATTTCCTGTCCAGATCAGGAAAAACAAAACAGGAAATGCTTTTCTCTGGGTCTCTGACCCTCTTTATACTGTTTCGGTTCTTTGGGATTAAGTAACAATAAGCAAGATCTGTCTTTCTCCAAAGTTTCTCTGAACATGACAGACCCTAAGCTAGGACTTCTTCATCTGACAAACTTTAATGCAACCTCGGGTATATAAATCAAGCATTTTCTGATAGTAACTCATAAAGAAAGTTATTTTATGACAATTTTTGAGTTCACATACACTTTTATCATTTACTAAAAATAGAAGCAAATTTGCATATTGCAACAAATGTGTTTTTTACATAAAGAACTAGATCTTGGCTGAATATTTGCTACTGCAGGAACTTTTCATTTTTTTCAGAGTTAATATTTTTTATTTCACAATTTTCAATTTTGAGAACCCTACTTTGAATTAAATACACAATATAAAATGGCAGATGCATGTTTTGGACCATTTCAGAAATAGTAGGAAATTCTGTCTTAATTCCCAAGCCAAAATTTGTTGAAAGAATTTGATTTTGTTTGTTTTTACTTTATGTGCAAGGGTGTTTTGCCTGCATGCATGTCAGTGTATCACACGTGTATGAAGTGACCACAGAAGCCAGAAGAGTGTATTAGATTTCCTGGAACTGGAGTTATAGGTGGTTGTGAGCTGTCATACGGATGCTGGATTCAACCTCTGAAATAGCTTTTTTTTTTTTTTTTTTTTTTTTTTCGAGACAGGGTTTCTCTGTGTAGCTTTGCGCCTTTCCTGGAACTCGCTTTGGAGACCAGGCTGGCCTCGAACTCACAGAGATCCGCCTGCCTCTGCCTCCCGAGTGCTGGGATTAAAGGCGTGCGCCACCACCGCCGGCCTTTTTTTTTTTTTTTTTTTGAAATAGCAATTTTTAAAACTAAGCATTCTACCATGATGCAATCCAAAGACAGACTAATTTGATAATTACAGCAGGAACATATTAAATGTCTGTTTTCTATTACTAAGACATCATGTTTCTATAAGAACAGAAACTTTTCAGGGTGCTGTTGGCACACACCTTCAATCCCAGCACTCGGGAGGCAAAGGCAGGCGGATCTCTGTGAGTTCGAGGTCAGCCTGGTCTACAGAGTGAGATCCAGGACAGCCACAACTGTTACATAGAGGAAGTCTCGAAGGAAAAAAAAAAAAGAACAGAAACTTTGTATACATTAAAAACTGCGAGATCGATCCGTATCTCACCAAAGTCTCTCGCCTGAGCTGAGGGGTTTCAGAGCGTTCACTGGTGTCGTCTGGTGGGAAGGCCTCCTCTGGAAAGCGCATGCTCAGAACGAGGCTGCAGTGATTTCAGGAAACACACCAGCGAGCATGGCCAGAGGCGACGTGTTACCACACAACTGATTTTGAATTGATTTTTGGTCATTGTGCTTTCAGAAGTCTTTCAGTGTTACCAAACTTTTCACGAGCCTCACACTGCGCTGTGCCTCCCGTCGGACTGCAATCCACAGAGAAATGGGACCCAACCGTAAAAACGCCTAGATGTCATCCAACCCCAGCCTTCATTCACAGTGCCTTGCTGCGGGCACCTGGGGAAGTCAGGGCTGAGGCCACCAACGTCTTCCACGGCCCTTCTTTGTGCAAACATTTATGCATAAAAACCTAGGGCTTTTCTATCTTCAAAATATTTAAATCTAAGAAACAAAAATAAAAACTTTCTGAGTCCAAACTCCCATCTCCAACCACTGCCTGACACCCCATCTTTCTGTTCAGTCAACCTTCTGGAAAGATCTGGGTAGGATTGCTGTTTCTTCTCTCTCTCTCTCTCTCTCTCTCTCTCTCTCTCTCTCTCTCTCTCTCTCTCTCTCTCTCTCTCTCTCTCTCTCTGTTTCTTGAGACAGGGTTTCTTTGTATAGCTTTGGAGCCTGTCCTGGAACTCCCTCTGTAGACCAGGCTGGCCTAGAACTCACAGAGATCTGCTCTACCTCCCGAGTGCTGGGATTAAAGGCCTGTTCGCCACCACTGCCCAATCTGGCAAAACTTCTCTTTAATCATGTCTCTGAAACTTTCTTGCTCATCCTGTTGATACAGTCGGCCCACCTCACTCCCGCACTACCATGCAGCCTCTTGCTTGGCCTACTCCTGGATGAACTTTTCATATCCTTCAGCAAATCCTGCCTTCAGGGGCAGGTTAGAGCCCATCTTTTCTCCAGCCTCTCTGTTGTATGCACTACTTTGTAGACAGAGTGTTCACAGATGAGCAAACAGAATTCAGAAGCAGGAAGGCAGGTCTAACTCTGATGGTTGGTCCCCAAGTGAGCAGGGAGCATCCCGAGAGGATCATTTTGTTGCGAGCCCCTTTACTCTCGCATGCAATGTGGATTTCGGGTATACTGAAATTATCCTAGTGATGGAGGAAAGCTCTGGCTGTGGCCAGGGTGAAGTGTGGGCGGAGCCCAGCTAGGGAGCCGCTGCTATGCAAGGTGCACTGGAGGCCGGGGTCTGGGGGGGACCGCCAGCTAGGCAGGATTGACTCAGTTCTGTTGAGGACAGGAGAAGAAAGTGGGGGACTGGGTGTGTCGGGGGCCCTTGTGTGTGGGTGGTGGTGTTTGCATTATTCCAATCCGGGCACAGCTGGGTGAAGATAGAAACTTAGGGCGGGGAGGAATTTCCAGGAAATGAAAGCGAAAGAGAAGTTAAAGTAAACTCTGAGCAGCTTGGGCGACCCGGCAGTCGCCGGCACCCAGGCCAGCCAGGATGGCAGCGTCCCGGTCGTTCCCGCTGCTGGTTGAGGGGTCTTGGGGTCCCGACCCCCCGAAGACCTTGATCAACAAGTTGCAAATGTACTTCCAGAGCCGGAAGAAGTCGGGCGGAGGGGAGTGCGAAGTCGTCCGGCAGCCCGGGAGCCCTGGGCGCTTCCTGGTGCTCTTCTCCCCGGAGGACGGTGAGGGGCGCGAAGGCCAAGGAGGGTCGCCCCGCGCGGGGTTCGGGACCACGGGTGCCAGGCCAAGAACTCAGCTGCAGCCCCGTGGGAGGGGGAGATCCTGGGGGCAGAACCTTGGTGGCGAGCGCATCCCGGAGTAGCGGTTCCCTTTGCTCTTCCAGGCGCTTCCTGATGCTGTGAGCCTTCCCGTGCTCGCTTTCTTTCTTTCTTCCTTTCTTTCCTCCCCCCTCTTTCTTTCTTTCCTATTTTTATTATTCAGGTGGTGCAGGAAAAGAATGGAAAAACCTGAGTCCTGGGTCAGCTAGTATCGCAATCGCAGGATTCTGGGGACCGGGTGTCTTTGGGGGGCGAGCTTGAGGAGGGAAGAGCCCTGGAGTTCTTGTGCCACAACCTGGGGTCTTGTTCCTGCTTTGTCCTTCCGTCTCGGGGTGGCCTGAGGTGGCTGTGAGCTTTGAGGCCCGGTGGGGGTGGGGGATGCAGTGGGGGTTCCTTCATCGCCGGAAGGCCCCGGAACAATTGAATGTTCCCCATTTCTGTCCGCAATTGGCAAAGGAGGCCAGCCTTGCTTGCTTGCTCAGGTGGGTGAGCCAAAGCCCTAGACCTGTGGCTTCCAGAAGGCCACCCTTAGTTCCCACCTGAGATTTTGTAGCTCAGGGTCATCCTCAGAATGCAGCAATTCCTCTTTCCTGTCTTTGGGTTTGGAGAAGCATTTGGGCCAGAGGAGACGCAAGGACGCCAGGCTATAGGCAAGGTAACGGCCCAGCAGGAGTCCAAGAAGGAACAAGGAAAGGTTTTCAGAAAGCTTGGGTAGGAGGGCACAAGAGACCTGCTGCATGGCGCTGACCCCTTCCGGAAAGCAAGAATCATGTTGTCCTAGGTTTGATTTCACCAGGGAGTGCTGTTTTCTCATTTTCACTTTTCCTAGAGCAGTGGTTCTCAACCTTCCTCATGCTACGACCCTATAATACATGTTGTGGTGGCACCTAATCATAAAATTATTTTTGTTGTTACTTCATATCTGTAATTCTGCTACTGCTGTGAATCGTAATGTAATTATCTCAGTTTTCTGATGGCCTTAGGCGACCTCTGTGAAAGGGTGGTTCGAGCCCTCGAAGGGATCATGACCCACAGGTGGATCAACCATAGAAGGTTCCCAGTTTGATTCTAGCTGTCCATACCCCAGTAGACAGGACCCTCATGGAGTGCGTTCTTCTCTAGAGCTGTCCTCAAGCGTTGGTCACATGTTAGGGGTACAGACTACTGCATCCAGGTCACAGGGAGGATGGGGTAACTAGACACAGCCACAGTTCTATTCCGGACACTTTAGTACAGTGAGTGTGCAGTGAGTGGGGAAGCATTTGCCACCAACTTCCTGCAGTGACCAGGACATGCTGAAGTCTGCAGAAATCTCTGTTGTTTATTGAGAACCTCAACTCACCAAAATGGAGAGAATATATAAGATATTGGCAGTGTAATGACATACACAGCGTGGGGAAATATGGTTGTGGTGATACAGTTCCAGTGCTAGCCTTCACAGCAGACCCCTGGGCAGGTGAGGGGAAGGCTGGGCTGGGCTCACAACCCAAGCATCAAAGGCACAACTTTCTCCCTCCGGGGCTCCCAGCCCACAACCCCTCTCTTCTTCCAGATGGCTCAGGTGACCCCTCGCATTTCACTCCCAACACAGATGGCTCAAAACACATGAAAATTTATCGTTGGTGAGGGTCAGCCTTCAGGGTGACTAGATTTCCATTCACTTTCGGTTTCCTATTCGAGGCACCCTGAGCAACAAAGTCAGCTGGAATTTCCCTGCAACTGATTTGCCCTTGCAGTCCCAGGGCATCAGCATGCCTCTCCTGTAGAGGGCGCCAACCCCCCTCCCCATCACAGAAGTAGCCTGAGCACCTTTGTAGGTTAACTGTAGGATTTGTGTGCTGTTGAGCATGTATGTCTTTTTTTCCCCCCCTAGGACATGGAGTTACACTCTCAGACCCAAACTCAAATCACTGTAAACCCCATTTCAGATGTGCACGCTTTATCATACTTTCCAGTCCTAAATGGGCTCCTGTTTAGTATGTGAGGGCTTAGATATTCTTGAAGTAAGGAAACTCGTCTTCTTTAGAAAAAAAAAAAAAAAAGATTTGGCTGGGTGGTGGCAGATGCCTTTAATTCCAGCACTCAGGAGGTGGAGGCAGACGGATCTCTGTGAGTTCAAGGCCAGCCTGGTCTACAAAGCAAATGCCAGGACTGTTACACAGAGAAACTCTGTCTCTGAAAACCACACACACACACACACACACACACACACACACACACACACACACACACATTTATTTTTATTGTATGTGTGTGGGTGTTTGCCTGCATGTCTGTCTGTATACCACATGCATGCAGTGCTTGCAGAGGCCACGAGAGGGCAGCAGATCCCCTGGAACTGGAGTTACAGATACTGTAGACCACTATGTGGTTGATGAGAACTGAATCTGGGTCCTGTAGAAGGGCAGTCAGTACTCTTAACCATGGAGTCATCTCTCCAGCCCTAGAACCCACCACCTTCTTAACTGAACACAGTTGACCTGAGACGGGCACAGGGGAGAGGCTAGACGACAGAATTTTGACTCCTCCTCCCAGATTCACTTTCTTCTTTTTTTAAAAATAATTTACTTATTTTATTTATGTGCATTGGTGTTTTGCCTGCATGTATGTCTGTGTGAGGGTGTTAGATCCTGAAGTTACACACAGTTGTGAGCTGCCACGTGGGTGCTGGAAATTAAACCCCAGTCCTCTGGAAGAGCAGTCAGTGCTCTTAACCATTGAGCCATTTTTTCAATCCCACCCCTGTAGCCGGAAGTGTTCCTGTGTCCTGCCTGGTCTGCAGCCACTCAGACCCAAGTAAACACACAGAGGCTTATATTAATTAAAACTGCTCAGCCATTAGCTCAGGCTAACTACTGACTAGCTCTTACACTTAAACAACCCATTTCTGTTAATCTATATGTTGCCACATTTTCTATGGCTTTACCTGTGTGCCATTACATTCTGCTCCCTGGACGGAGGCTAGTGTCTACTGACTCAGCCTTCCTCTTCCCAGAATTCTCCTTGTCTGCTTATCCTGCCTATACTTCCTGCCTGGCTACTGGCCAATCAGCGTTTTATTAAACCAGTGTACAAAAGCATTATTTCACAGCAGCCCCCCTTCACTTTCTTCTTGGGAATAACACACTGTTATTGCCACTGTGGCCCTCTGGCAATACTTGTGTCCATACACATTGCATACAATCCAAGAAGAGGCAGTCATGTTTGGATACCTTGGATGGACTTCACCAAAGTCCAGGAAAGAAGACGAGGAATGCAACATAGAGGTGCATGACATTAGGTAACTGGCTTCCATTTAGGCCACACAGTCCTCAGTCCCCTTACCAGCCCCGTACAGCTTCTCTGGAAACTCCTGACTAGTCAGAGAGTTAGAGTCCCATGTTCCTTCTCTGATGGATTCTAAGGCCTGTATCTGGATGGACATCTAAGTGAAGTCCCATTTGGCCTGCCCTCTTCATGACTGAGGTGGGAGAGCTAGCTTGTCTCCCTTTATGATAGGTTCTGAGCTCATCAGGCTAGCTGCCCGTCAGAGAACATTTAGCGGCAACTGTGAACAGAAGAACTCTGGTAGCTTTCTCCTTCATCTGTCTGCACCATCCTCTATGCGGGCCAGGGGCCTCCTGTACCTTTCCGGTTCTCCATGGTCTGTGCTACATGGATTTTCCTCTTTTCTCTCTGGCTGCTGCTTCTGATGCTTACAGTTTACATTTTCATAGCTCTCCATGTGATTGACAGCATTCCTTGAAAATACTAATAGCGGAACCTCTGCTCGAGAGATGTTTATTTCTTTACAGCCACTCAGCTAACTAGTGGGTGAGTTGGAAATCAAATGGCAAGTTTTTGGATTCTGTTCAGTTTTCACTGGAGTTCAGCTATCCAGTGCTCTAATTCTGTATTGTTGTTGTTGTTTTCTTCAAAATCTCTTCTATTCCATTTTTTTTCCTGCCCCCTTTACTACCAAATATGGGTTGTTTATCACTGCAGGCTGAAGTGTTAACTGAAATGGCTGGACTCCTGCTCATTCTGATAGTGGCCAACTGGGTCACCTCCCGAAAACATGGCTTTCATCATACCATGTACCTAGTTATCCTTGTAATTATAAATATTCCTACCTTAAGCGCCTACCAAGTACAGTACAAGTACTGCACTACTAAACTACATTTCCAAGTACAGTACAAGTACTGAACTACTAAACTACATTTCCTCAATACAATGCACTTACTGGCTCAAAACAATTCCCGTTAACCTCCTTAGTCAATAAGAAGACTGAGGCTTTGTAAGTAGGATTTGTTTAGCAGGATGCTAACGGTGTTCACCAGCGTTCCATTGTTGTGAGATAATCATCTTGAAGAGAGGAAGGGTTTATCTGGGCTCAACAGTTTTTGAGGTTTTGGCCTTCTGCTTTGGGGCCAATGGCACAAGGCAGTACACTCTGTTGAGAACTCCTGGCTATGAAGTGATAAAGAAAGGAGGAAAGAGCTGGTGTCCCAGGATCAAACTCCCCCCTCCCCCCAAATCTAAGTTCCTTCCTCTAGGCCCCACTTCTTCTTCTTTTTTTTAAAAGATTTATTATTTATTATATATGCAGTATTCTGCCTGCATATATGCCTGTAGGTCAGAAGAGGGCACCAGATCTCATTACAGATGGTTGTGAGCCAGCATGTGGTTGCTGGGAATTGAACTCAGAACCTCTGGAAGAGCAGCCAGTGCTCTTAACCTCTGAGCCATCTCTTCAGCCCCTAGGCTCCACTTCTTAAAGCTTCTAGCACCTCCCATTAGACCTGGCAACCATGTTTGTAATCTCGAGGCCCTTGGGAAACACTCCATAACTAAGCTGACGCAACGAATATTAAAAAGTAATCCCGGCATGGCAGCGCGTGCTTTGACCCCAGCACTTGAGAGACAGAGGCAGGCAGTTCTCTGTGAGTTTGAGGCCAGCCTGGTCTACAGAGCGAGTTCTAGGCCAACCAGGGCTATATAGTAAGACCTTGTCTCAACAAAAAACAAAAACAAACAAAAGCCCACAACTACAACACCCCAGTAAGTTTAGGGGCAGGGGAATGGTTCACTGGGTAAGATAGCTGGCTGTGTAAGTGTGGGGGCCTGAGTTTGAATCTCCAGCACCTCATCAACAGTGGAACATGGCTACATGTGCCCCGTGTAGAGTGCAGATCCCAAGAACTCTCTGGCCAGCAAGCCTAGGCCAAAGGGCAAGTTTCAGGTTCAATGAGATGGTTCAGAGTTTCAGGTCCAGGCCAGAGGGCAGAGAGATGCAGGGAAATACCCAGTGTCCTCCTGTGGCCTCCATGTGACCAGTGCTGCACCCTTCTCCACATGGACTACTTGTACACAGCGTGAATAATGCACACAAAGTAAGGTGAAAGGTAAAATTCAAATCTATCTGGTCAATTTTCCTTCTTTTCAAGTGCTTGCTTCTTAGAGAAATCAGATGAGCTGCTATCTCATCATGGTGAAGTCTGTAGAAATCACGAACTAATTGTGTAAGTAAAGATTGTTTGCAATTTGGCTTATAGGTTTTTCTTTTTCTTTTCTTTCTTTTTTTTTTTTACGTTTCAGTTCGGCAGAATGTTCTGAAGAAAGAGAATCATGAGTTAGTGTGGCAAGGAAAAGGGACATTCAAGTTAACTGTCTGGTTGCCTGAAGACCCAGATGAAGCCTCCGTCTCTAAGGAGGCGGTTCCAGAAGAGGTAAGGACACCTAGGAGGGACTCAGAAGGACACAGAGTATTATCCCAAGGTGTGTGGGATTCTCCACGAGGAACATAGGGCGAAGATGTGCCGGGTGAGGTGGCCCACACCTTTGACCCCAGCACTCGGGAAGTCGAGGTAGGAGCTCTCTATGTGTTCAAGGCTAGCCTGATTTACATAGAGAGTCCAGACCAGCCAAGGCTACATAGTGAGGCTGCATCTCAAAAAGAAAAGGACAGGAAATGGGTAGATGAAGGCACACCTTTAATCACACTAGCTTGAGAATGGCAGCTTGGAACTTATGGAGCAGGGAAGGCAGTAACAATGGAGAAGCAGTCATTTTTTTGACACTTTTGGAAGAGTCGAGATTTTAGGGGGTGCAATAGTAATAAATTTGGGGTGTCAAAGTTTGCACCTATTTGTCCTGGCTTCTTTATAAGCAGAAGCCTGCCATTTTGTTTGCGTTGTCTTGAAAGGGCAGCAGTCCACTCTGTGTGTGCTGTTCCCGCAGTTGTGAAGAAGATTGCCAGGGACCTCTGAGTAGCAAGCACATGTACCGTGCTTATACGGTAACCACGACATAAGTGCCCAGTGAAGCAAGCCATGGGCTAAGCTGCCTTAGCTTTGGCATGAGCTGGAGACGCTTGTGTATGTCTCATTTCATCAGTGATGGTTGTGACCAGCAGAGAAGACACGCTGTGACGTGTGGCCTCTGATCCATTCACCAACCCGTTACCCAAAAGTGTCCTTATCATTTCAATTTCAATTACCTTACATCTCCAGCCTGGCCCAAGAGGTGTTTTATTTATATATGAAATGATTTGTAGTTGCCGGGTGGTGGTGGCGCACACCTTTAATCCCAGCACTCGGAAGGCAGAGGCAGGTGGATCTCTGTAAGTTCGAGGCCAGCCTGGTCTACAAAGGGAGTTCGTGGACAGCAAGAACAATTAGTTATACAGAGAAACATTGTCTTGAAAAAACAAACAAACAAAACCAACCAACCAACCAACCAAACAAACAAAAAGAAATGATTCCTATATTAATGCTGTCTTACTGTTTGGGTTTTAGGAATCCAAGACAAAAAAAGGCACCTCGGAACCAGGTAAGTCTCAACTAAGGCGGTCCTAGTGTTCCCCAGGCAGTTTTGTGTTTATTAAACAGGTTGCTAGGGAGACCTTTCCCTCTAGATCCACACCAGGCAGGATCTGCTCAGCTTGCAGCCGCCTGGCATTGCATCACCTTTCCAGTCTCAGCCAGATGTGTTTGAAGCATTCCCTGAGGGAGCCCATTGAGCTCTTCAGGCTCCCATCAGAGGAACAAGACCAGTTCTCTCTGGTGCCGGGAGACGTTTGCAGCTGAGGAGAGGAGAGGAGAGGAAGACCTTGGAGTGTGATGGACACTTGTGCTTGGGTGGCCAGTAAATAGCAAGGACAGGACACGTAATGGATGCTTGCTGTGCGCTTCTTGGGTAGTAGGGCTCTGTGAGCACCCGGTGTGTCTTAGGTGGACCCCAGCCTCCCAGCTCATCCTTCCTCATCTGCTGCAGGGAATAGCCAGCACTGGATCTGGGGGGAGGGGGTCTCCTGCTTCACTAGTGGATGGGCAGGCCATGTCTTGCCCCAGACTTAAATAAAGGAGCAACTAAAAATACCCTTATAAAGGGTAACAAGTGAAGAACCAGGCTGAGTGAGATAAGCAAGAACAACCCCAGAGATGCAGACATCCAAATCTTAGGGGAAGGAATTCTTGCCACCCTCCTCCCCCCATCCCTCTGCCTTCTGCCTTCTCTCTGCTGGCCAGAGAGTTCTTGGGACCTGCCCATCTCTTCTCTCTACACCGGGCACTTGGAGTGATGCCAGCTGTTTATGAGGGTGCTGGAGATTCGAACTCTGGCCCTCACACTTAAACAGCAAGCTATCTTACCCACCGAGATATTCCTCATTAACACTGTCCTAGTGTTGATCTTTAAGCTCTTCTGCTGTTGAGCGTGAGTGTGTGCACAGTTTCAGATGTCCTCTTTCAGTTGTCCAGTGAGACCAACAGTAGTTCTCCAATTCAGTGAAGATCCGATGAGCCTCAGCTCTAGGCCGTGTGCCCGCCACACCAAGATGAAGAAAGCTATGCCCTGCTTTTAGAAGCTTGGTTCTGTAACTACAGTCTAGTACTTGAGAGACATATATGAGGGACGATGCACATTCCTCAGACCAAGCAGAAAAAAGTAATAAAATTGAATTAGTGATAACAGCAACAAAATAAAAAAAAGCTATTTTTAGTTTTTAATTCGCTAACAACAACAAAATAAAAAAAAAACCAGTGCTATTTTTAGTTTTTAATTCACTAACAACAACAAAATAAAAAAAAAACAGTGCTATTTTTAGTTTTTAATTCACTAACAACAACAAAACCACAATAGTATATTTTAGTTTTTTTTTTTTAAAAAACAATTTATTTATTCTTATTATATGTGAATTAGTGTTTTGCCAGGATGTATATCTGTGTGAGGGTGTTGGATCCCCTAGAACTGGAGTTCCAGACAGTTGTGAGCTGCCATGTGGGTGCTGGGAATTGAACCCAGGTCCTCTGGAAGAGCAGTCAGTGCTCTTAACCATCTCTTCAGCCCCACATTTTAGTTTTTAATTCATTAAAGCAAAAGCTCCACTATCTGAGATTTCCATTCAGCGGAGTTAGCCAAGAGATGGGAATGGGGGAGGGGGTTTGTCTCAGGACGATTAATAAAACCGTGATTTAATACCTTACACCTGTCGTTGCCATTCCCAAATTTATCAGATGACTTGGATACAACACAATCTCCCAGCGACCCATCAGACACAACGGAAGATGTCCCCACAGAATGTGAAAACATTTCCTCCATGGTGGCATTTGAAAACGTGTCCGAGAACACGACTGATGTTGTGCTGACCATGCTGGTGGAGAATATAAGTGGCTTCGACAGTGATGACTTCAAGTTGGAAGTGATCCGAGATTTTGGTGTGGCTGTGGTTACCTTTCAGAAGCCTATAGGTGAGCTCCTGGGGGGGCGGGGCCTGCATCCCTAGGCGTCTGTGCACCACACCCCAGGATTTGAGACATCTCCGAAAGTTTGACTCGTTGTTGTAGTGCGTAAACAAGGCCTCTCAGTCAATACAGATGCCTTTCCCCTCAGATTTCGGAAAGAGAAACAAATCCACTTTGAGATCCGATTTGGGTATGTTTAATAGACTGCCCTTTATTATTTGATTGCTTGAGTGGATGGGGTGGGGTGGGGGAGAAATAGGAAATCTAAGGTGATTTCTAGTGAAGGAGTTTGAACTCTCTCCTTACTTCCCTGGGAGGAGTTAAGACGGACACGCTTACTGGAAGGCAATAAGGCCAACAAACTTACCCTTCGTGCTTGCCGTAAGTCAGGCACCTGCCATACTCTTCCCATGTTAACTTATTCGTCCCTTTCAACAGCCCTATGACAGGGGCGCGATGTTGCTGAGAGATGGAGGGACAGGAGTGTAGCCCGGGTAGCCAACCTCCACTCCCCTTTCCCGGTCACACATGCAGAGATGAGGGAGCCCACTGAACGGGGAAGGTGACTGCCCCAGCTAGCAGGAAAAGGCGCCACCACCAAGCCCGACAGCCTGAGTTTGATCCCTGGGATTCACACAAGCTGTCCTCTGTCCTCCAGATGCACGCACACGCATGCACTTGCATGTGCACATACATAAACACGAAAAAGGAAATGAGTGCTCTGTTAGGAGATTGTCACAAGCAAGACCCAGCTCCACCCACCCAGGACAGGGCAAATTTCCAAATCCAAGCCCCCCTGTCCCATGGCCATGGGGGGGGCGCGTCAGTCAAGCTCACAGGTGGTGTGGTCAGAATTCTAGCCCTGATACTTAACTGGTTGCATGAAGCCGACCAAGTTACTATTTTCTCTGTTCCTTATCCACTCATCCATAAAACGGGGATGATCATACTTAACCTAAATTCCTGTGGAGATTAATGAGATGATACTTAACATAGTAACTGAGGCATGGTAAGGATTCGATAAAGGGCACTATTATTATTTCATGTTTATTATTACTTCTTATAAAGGGAAGTTTAAAGATTTGTTTATTTTATGCATGTGAATGGTTTGCCTGCATGTATGTGTACCACATGCATGCAGTACCTGAAGAAGCCAGTAGAGGGCATTGGATCCACTGGAACTGGAGTTATAGACTGTTGTGGGTTTCCAAGCGCATGTGGGAGTGATGTTAACCTCTGAGTCATCTCCCTAGACCCACAAAGGGAAATTTAAATTTAAATGATCTTGCTTCTCTTCATTGAGCAGCAATCTGGAATATATACTGTGTTAGCTTTCTGTTACTGTAACAAATACATGAAGTAGTCAGCCTCCAAAAGGATTATTCTAGTTCACAGTTTTGGTGGCTTCAATTCATGATCGGTTAGCCCTGTTGCCTTGGGGCTTATGGTGAGGCAGATGGAAGACTGTTTATTTCAATGGTCAGGAGAGAGAGAGAGAGGGAGAGAGAAAGAGAGAGAGAGAGAGAGAGAGAGAGAGAGAGAGAGAGAGAGAAGGCAGGGTCATCTGGTCCCCTTCCTCCCCACTCAAGAACAGGAACATTTCCCACAGGCCCCACTCCTTAAAGGATCCCCTATACCCAGCAGCACTAAGCAGAGGACTCAGGCTTTACCACATGAGCCTCTGGGACAGTATCGCTCCAAACTATAGCCACTGTTATGGTCCGGGTACCAGTTTAGGGTCTAAGGCCCAAAGATGAAGAAAACCATAGTTCCCTCTCTAGAGGAACTCAGTCTGGGAGGAGGAAGGAGGCATGTATGTAAATGAACGATGAAGAGGAACGAGAAGTCGTCTCTCAGCTTAGTAACCTGAGAGGGTGGGAGACAAGAGCGTGCATGGTTGTGCTCCCCTGAGTGTGTCCCCCCAGCAGCGTCACCTGACCATCTCTGAACGGCACCAAGCTTGTTCCTGCAGCCACTGCCCCCCTTCTCTTATCCATTGGCACCCCCCTTTGGTCTTTAAATTAGAGCCCACAGAGAGACCATATACACTCCGAGTCTGAGTCCCAGTTTTATCTGCTCCTTATTGGAGCTCCAAAAGGCAATTCATTCGTGTTCATGATCCACACCTTCCCGCTGACACACAAGCAAGCAAGGACCTGTATTCATTTCCCAGATCCCAGCACAAAGCCTGGCGCAGCACAGGCCCATCGTCCACCCTGTTAATCTAAGAGATGATTAGGCTGAGTCCGGAAGGGTAAATAGGAGCAGCTGAAAAAACGGAGGAGGGCTGTAGACATCGCTGTTTGGGTAGGGTGGTTCGATTTGATCTTTGGCATCACAGTAAAATAAAAATACCCTGTCTCCCCTGTGGGATAAGGGTACTGCACACACAGGCACTGCAGACACGGGCACTGCAGACACGGGCACTGCACACATGGGCACTGCAGACACAGGCACTGCAGACACGGGCACTGCAGACATGGGCACTGCACACATGGGCACTGCAGACATGGGCACTGCACACACGGGCACTGCAGACACGGGCACTGCAGACATGGGCACTGCAGACACGGGCACTGCACACACGGGCACTGCACACACAGACACTGCAGATATGGGCACTGCAGACACGGGCACTGCAGACATGGATGCTGCAGACATAGGCACTGCAGACACAGGCACTGCACACATGGGCATTGCAGACATGGGCACTGCACACATGGGCACTATAGGTGTGGGAACTGCAGACGTGGGCACTGCACACATGGGCACTGCACACATGGACACTATATGTGTGGGCACTGCACACACGGGCACTGCAGACATGGACACTGCAGACACGGGCACTGCAGACATGGACACTGCAGACACGGGCACTGCAGACACGGGAACTGCAGGCATAGGCACTGCACACATGGGGCACTGCACACACAGGCACTGCAGACACGGGCACTGCAGACAGGCACTGCAGACACGGGCACTGCAGACAGGCACTGCACACACAGGCACTGCAGACACGGGCACTGCAGACATGGGCACTGCACACACGGGGCACTGCAGACATGGGCACTGCACACACGGGGCACTGCAGACACGGGCACTGCAGACACGGGCACTGCAGACATGGACACTGCAGACACGGGCACTGCACACACGGGGCACTGCAGACATGGGCACTGCACACACGGGGCACTGCAGACACGGGCACTGCAGACATGGGCACTGCAGACACGGGCACTGCAGACATGGGCACTGCACACACGGGCACTGCACACACGGGGACTGCACACACAGACACTGCAGATATGGGCACTGCAGACACGGGCACTGCAGACATGGACGCTGCAGACATAGGCACTGCAGACACAGGCACTGCACACATGGGCATTGCAGACATGGGCACTGCACACATGGGCACTATAGGTGTGGGAACTGCAGACGTGGGCACTGCACACATGGGCACTGCACACATGGACACTATATGTGTGGGCACTGCACACACGGGCACTGCAGACATGGACACTGCAGACACGGGCACTACAGACATGGACACTGCAGACACGGGCACTGCAGACATGGGAACTGCAGGCATAGGCACTGCAGACATGGGCACTGCACATACGGGGCACTGCAGACACGGGCACTGCAGACATGGGCACTGCAGACATGGGCACTGCAGACACGGGCACTGCACACACGGGCACTGCACACACAGACACTGCAGATGTGGGCACTGCACACACGGGCACTGCAGACATGGGCAATTGTATATACAAAGACAAAAGAGGAGAACTTTAAAAACATGACTAGTTGTTTTTGTTGTTGGCTTTTTTTTCCCCTCAGAGACAAGGTTTCTCTGTATAGCCTTAGCTGTCCTGGTTCTCGCTCTGTAGATTAAAGGCGTGCGCTACCACCACCTGGCTCATGATGAGTTGTTTTTTTGTTTGTTTGTTTGTTTGTTTTGTTTCATTTTTTGGTGTGTGTATGTGTGTGTGTGTGTGTGTGTGTGTGTGTACATGAAAATAAAACCGAAAGTGCCCTTGGCTATGTTTGCAGTCAGTAACCTGGCTGGGGCTGGGGCTCCCGCCTGCTGGCAGAGTGGGCATCAAGGATCTTGAGGAAAGGGGGACAGGGGTGGCATTGTGAGGCGCGCACTCAGGAGGGTTGGCTAAAGGACAGCTCAGGGGCAGAAAATACAGCAGTTGGCTAGTTCCCCCTTCTCAGGGGTAGCCAAGCCATTTCTTCCACACATACAGAGATGTCATCGAAAATGTTCTCATTTCATTTTTGTTTTGTAGACACCAAAAAATTTATTATTGATTGTAGCAATCACCACTTAAACCGGCGCCTGCAGCTTGCCCCGAGACTTCTGGAAACAACAAATGCAGTTAGGGTGGAAAACCTGCCTCCAGGGGTGGATGATTACCAGCTGCAGCTCTACTTTGAAAACCCTTCCAATGGGGGCGGAAGAGTTGCCCGGGTCGAGTGTTTCCCGGAAGAGAGTTCCGCACTGGTTGAGTTTTGCGACAGCAAAGGTAATGTGTCCTGGCCTGCCGCCCAGCATAGCCTGGGTGGTTGGCCATTTCAGCGGTTCCTTAACCCAGAGTGCCTTTGTCTGTTCATCTGTCAGAAATGGCACCAATCATTCATTCATCTGGATTTGGTGCAGAATGAGGGCAGCAAGACACGCCCTGGCGAAGCTGATGAGAGACGAGGGAGAGCCTCTGGTGATTCCCACCTATGACTGAAAAAGTCGCCATCCTAGGAAGCGTTGATAGGCTTCCACTTGCTGTACTCACAAAGAGATAGATCTGTGTTGTAGGTCCCCGCATTGACCCTCAAATTGATTTCCACAGGTTTAGGTAAAGATGGACGCAGAAGCGTGTAGAGTGCCACAGAGCGTGTCTGTTTCTCCCCCCTGCTGTCCCTGTGCTGAGGCAGGACATCATGGGGGCGATTTCTCATGATCTCGGGCACGGGCTGAGGAGACTGAAAGTCATGTTGACGACACCTGCCATGGTCTTCTTGGGTCAGATAGACTTGAGTTCCAATCCCGATCGGTGCTCACTGGCTTTGTGACCTTTAACCCTCCAACCTTCCGTGTTCTCATCTGTAGAGTGAGCACGTTAGGAATTACCTCAGAAGAGTGCTGGAAGGAATAAGTGAAATAATCCCTGAACAGTGCTTGGCCTAAGGTGCTGAGTCTATGTTAGACGCCACTCAGGCTGTCCTGCCTCTCTGGAGCCCCTGTAGAACATTGGGTCTCTGAAGGTCACATTATTTTCCCTCAGGCCTGACACCTGCCCTAGGACGGAGTCCTTCACTAGGGTACTGTATTTTAGCATCTTCCTACCATGAGTGCTGTTTAAATCCAGTTGTTGCTGGATTGGCTCTAATCCATGCTGATACTACTTCCACTTGCCCATCAACTAAAATGAAGTCAGGCGAGTCCTGGAGAAAGAGAAAGAGAATAAGAGCCGGTTGTGGTGACTGCCCCCTGTCCCGGTACCCACAGTGGGCGGGAGATTATAATGGGGAAGGCCTTACTAAATTGTGACCTCTGGGGCTGGGCTCTCCAATGACTGTGAGGGTGATTTTGATTTGGTATAGAGGCAAGGACATGGGGTCTGGGTTGGCTCACACTGGCAATTAGGTCAGATATTTCCCTTGGTTTATGGAATAAACCTTCCCTAGCCTCAGCTTTCTCGCCTCTAGCTAAGGGTATAATAGAATCTTTACCCGAGAAGGCCACTCAAGATTAAAGACATTAAAATCATAGAAAGCCCTTGGGAAAGTGATGCAGAGTGCTGGTCCAATTATGCATTTAACTATGAAAGTTAAATTCTGGGACTATACACGAAGGGACAGATGGCGGAATGATCTACTCAGAGGATTAAAATGTCCTTCATGTTGGTACAAATGCCATGCTTGTGTCCAAATGTGTATCTGTTTCTTATTGTGTCACGTCAGTGACATCAGAAAAACAACAGAATCGAACATGATTTCTGTGTAGAGTGATTTGGGTGTGAAGTAATTATTGCACTAAAATAAAGTCTGCCTTGTGTAGTTAGTATCTACCAGTTTATAGCTGAGCACATAGAGAATGCCACCTTTGAGTTCTACAAGCTTCAGAGACGTTTGTCCTCTAGAAAAGTCTGTTTTGTGTTCTTTGGAAATGCATGACATTGAGATTACTGTTGTTTATTTATTTGTTTATTTACTTTGCTTTTAAAGTGTTAGAGATCATTATGGCCAAGAAACACCATTTCAACAGGATGCCGCTGTCTGTCTTCCCCTATTATCCCTCTCTGGGCACAGCCTTATATGGCGAGGAGAAGCCACTGGTCAAGCTTCCAGCATCTTTCCAAGAGTCTCTGGGTCTTCCTTTGTGGAAGTTCTTTCAAAAAAATAATCATCTGATCAAGGCGATAGAGGACGAAATGAGACGCTGTCACTGTGAGCTCACGTGGTCTGAAATGAATGGGACATTGACCATCAGACCTGCCGCCACCTTAGTCAATCACAGACCACGTATCAAGACCTGGCAGAAAGATGCATCTGAGTTGCTCTCTGGCATCAGGTCTAGATATGAAGTTAAGTTGTTTGAAGTGTATGCGCCAGTATGGGACATCATACAGCATGACTTAGGAGATGACAGGGTTTTGATTGAGTTTGATAAGGATAGTCTTACCTTAGCTGGAAAATTGGAAGATATGCAAGACATCAGTCAGAAAGTCAAGGAATTGATCGACAGCACCACAGAAAAGGTCAGAAAGGAAGAGCAGAGTCTGAGGGAGAAAGTGGCCGTTTCTCCAGGGAAACATTTTCTTTTGCAACACAGTGGTTTCCTGGAGGCTCTAAGCAAAGGGTACCCAGAGATGGAGATTCATTATGATGCCGCCACTCAGGACCTGTGCTTTAAGGGTTTCCATGCAGATGTGTATAAAGTAAAGTGTGAGATCCAGGAAAAGGTGTATTCCTTGGCTCAGAAAGACGTCCTGGTTCCTTCTCAAGTTTTCATGTTTCTAGAGCAAGTAGACAGTCAGAAATTTTCCAAGACTCTTTTTGAAGCACAGAACATGCTTGCCACATATGAGCTAAAGGGCACAGCTCTTCTCTTGATGGCCCAGTCTTCCCGAGTCCTGGCAGAAGCGGAGAAGAAACTTCTCGGTGCCTTAAGTTATAAGCTCATTGAAGTTGAGGACAGGGAAGCTCTCGAAGGCAATGTGTGGAAAAAGAAAACCCACCTTCTGCAAAAGAAACACAGCTCCAGTGCAGCCATTATGATAAAGAATGAATTAACTTCAGGAAGCCCGGCGGAGGTCATCATTGCCGGCTGTGTGGGAGAAGTAAATGAAATCTACAGCCAGCTTTTTGAGTTCTTGGAAAACAACATGAAAACGGAAAGACTGGTCGAAGTAGAACCGGCCTTGGTTATGGAGTATATAAGGTCAGACAAGAAGCTTTTCTGGCAAAAGATAAAGAGGGCAAATGTGCAGGCGAGCTTTAAGCTGGAAGATGAGCCAAAGGGCATTTTACTAACTGGCTTCAAGAGCAAAGTTGTACAGTGCATGAACATGGTCCAGCAAATCCGGGATTCAGTCTGCATCACAAGATTCCAGATTGATAAGCCTGGTGCCAGGCACTTCTTCCAGGATAAAGCATCGTATTACAAAAGCGAGATCAAGCGCCTGTATGGATGCATCATTGAACTCCAGGAAGATGGAGAGAGCGAGACAGGCAGCCTTCAGGGGAAGTGTCACTTACAGAAGGACATAGCCCCAGGAGTCACGCTGATTGTACAGCAGGGAGACCT